>NC_135870.1:18718492-18855992 GCF_031162955.1 Sander vitreus
CTTACATACCAAATGATGGTATTTCTGAGTAACCCAACTGATCCTGAAAATAACAGTAGGCTATATGACATGCATAGTAACTATGTCATAAGCCCAGGGTTCAACCTATTTTTTTTAGACTAAAATGCTCTCATTCTCACATCTCTCTGGATCTTGAATACATACTTCATTTCTTATACACTATGAACAGTCATAAACAACCCTAATTTGATCTTCTCTACACTTGAAATATTATGCCGTGTAAACACCAGAACATTTAAAGACCCTTATTTATTTTTGCTCACTGTACTGCTGCTGCAGTCTGTCTTTGAAGAGCATTCATTAAAAAACAACCTTCATTTTTTTCCTTCTCCGCCATCTGAAGGGCCACTATGTGACCTTTCTAATAGTAAAACAAAATACAGAAAGAAATACATCTTTGCTTCATAAATTCAGTGCACTAGAAAAAGAACAGGCTGCAGTGGAGGAAAGTTGGAGTACGATGGATGTATTATGACTCAGATAGATGATAAATGGGTGATGCTTTTGATTATTAGCACTATTGGTGTGTGGCTGCTAAGGTCAGAGTGTTACGTTTCAGCTGGAGCTGCTTTTTTATGACTTTAATTCAAATAGACTTCTGTGTGGAGAATATAATACAAGACTCCCTCTCTCCCTCCTCTCTCTCTCTCTCATTTCTCTCTCTCACACACACACACGCACGCACGCTGCTCTCACATGGCTTACAGATTGAGGGGGTGGAGCTTAAACCCAGTCTGACCCTGGCAACAACATCATGGTGATGCAACAGTACGTGTGTGTGTGTGTGTGTGTGTGTGTGTGTGTAGCTAGGTTTAAAGAGGTTTAATGTATGTAAATGTACTGAGGACCTGATCACTGTTTATTTATATCTACAATTTGAAATAAACACACACACACACACACACACACACACACACACGCAGAGAACGACACTGCATTTGAAATGAAGATGATGACTAACTGTGTAGTCTGTGTAACTGTCCTGGTCCTTCCAAATGCTGCTGTCACATCCTGTAAATACGAGTGTACCATCTGTCCACCCAGCTCTGCCTCTCTGCCTCACTGCTGCTCCTCTGCTGAACTCCGAGATCACCAGAGATGATCTATTTTTTAAGATCTCCTCTGACATCTGGTCAACTCTAAGCAGGGATGGGCTCAAAGCGAAATGGCACCAGGAGCTAATTTTCACTTTCATCTGACAAAAAAACCTTAGTTTTTTAACAACTAATAAAAAATTTCTGACCAAAGTTAAACCTATTACTTCTTCGATAAGAGTTCTAGTATCCTGTCTGTGTCACCCTTTGAAACCATTTTGCATAATTTATCAAAAAGGCAGCCAGCAGTGAGAACGTAATCATTTTCTTCATTTTGTTTGAATAAAAGTATGAAAGTTAGAGATGCTCCACTTTGAACACCAATGCTTTGTAAACAATTTTTATATTTTTGATGTTGCCAAGGTTTTGCATCATGGTTTATGAAATAATGTTGTAGTCTGACTTATAAAAGAGAAATATTTCTCTATAAGTGACCTGTGAATGACCATTGTTATGGAAAGAAAGAAACCTAGAACACCAATACTAGTCTTCTCTAAAATATAGCTGTGTGTGAGGTTGTAGTCTGTACTGTAGCATTCTGAATGCTATTGATATTTCAGCTTGGGTTTTTGATTAAATTGATAGCAATTGACATCCAAAAAATGCTGTTAAATTGTTTGAATACAGCTGGCCTGCTCAGCTCAGATTGATGCACTGTTTTGGGGTTTGACTTGGTTTGTTGTATGAAGATCATGCTGATGTTTTGTCATAAGATTTGGGTAAAGCTTGCCCCTGCGCAGCCATCATACCGCCAACATCTGTATTCTGCTGACAGGAGTCACAACTCCTGGTCTTCCTCTCTGAGCACCTTCCCTTTATTTCCACCCGATATCAGCCTGCATTGCGATGCCATGACTGAATGCATTATGTGGGGGAATCTTGGCACTTTTAGAGAAGTTCACACAGATCCCAGGGGGCGATGGTGCTAAAAATATTCAAGAGCTGTCATTGACATTAGGCTGACCAATCGGTATAACCGGTTCAGCTCACATGCTGATGTTGATGCCACACAAGGAAGTGGAGTATAGTTTAGTAGAGTAAGGTCAGAAAAGCCATGGAGGCACCCGTCCTCACTTACCTTCCTTGGAATTAAAAAAAAAAAGTTAATTGATGATGAAACATCTACCACTTTTCCATGCCATCACCATGTAGGACCTGTTGTTATTATTATGTTATGAAACCAGGTGGAATGTAAATGTAGTTTCCACATGCATACATTGTTGTGTTTAAAATGAAGATTAAAGCCTTCAGGGAATACTTTCTTTGTAATTTGGGTGAACTGACCCTTTCACACGGAAATTGTTTTTTTTATAGTATCATTGTTAAGGCTTTGATTCACAGGGATTTTAGTAGGTTTTGAAGACTAATAATTGGTGGGTCAGCTTTTCTGGAATTGGACTGACTCTTAGCATGAGAGTTTCTGGAAGATTGCAGGCCAAATGGCATGTGTGAAAGGGACATTTCTAGTTAGCTCAGTGTATGCTATAGAAGAACTCTTACAATAGATCTGCCTGCTGCATGTAGTAGCTTTAATCCCAGCCTTATTCACAATTTGATCTCTAATACATCCAGTGTTGTAAAATGACTTTTATATCATGACTTAGAGGCAGGATTTCCACTTCTTTTTCCTGTAACAAGTTCAATTTGACTGAATAATGGGAACATTCTCACCGCCGTAACATTTCTCCACCAGTGTGGGTCTCACTCTAGCTTTAAAGAATGGCCTTTCCTGAGAGCATAACGACGAAGCACTGCATGGAGAGCTGAAGCCATCTCCTCTCAGTCCCATCTTAAACCATTCAGAACTGCAGCTTTTCATCAGTTTTATAGAGGAAATATATTAGGGCTTTATAACTGTAGACTGTTGGAACAGCCCATTTCTCTCTTACCTTAAGGAATGTTGGCTGCTCAGTGAGAGCCAGAATGTGTACCTCCTTATTGCACTCTTTGTATGCAGCACTGATGTCATGAAGTCATGATGATAGGCTGTAGAACGAACATATGGGCTTACATTTACTTTATATTTTTGTCTCTTTTTTTCCCTCCCACTGTGTCTCCCCTACTTACCCTTCCTCTTTCTCTCTCTTATGTTGCTCTTATTGTCCGTCCTTGACTCTTTCTGTGTCCCTTCCTGTGTCTCCAGTCCACTCCACTCCACCTGGCAGCAGGATACAACAGGGTGAGGATAGTTCAGCTGTTACTACAGCATGGAGCAGATGTTCACGCCAAGGACAAGGGGTATGTACAAGTAAATACAAAAATAAACAGAATAGATTTGAGGTAAAACTCATTAGCTCATGCACATACTGAGACATGCTTAATTTAGATTTTTGGTTTGGGAGTTTCAAGAGGTGACAGGTGTAGTTGCTAGACTGATTCTAGCTGTTCCCCTCAATTGATGTTATTTAAAAATTTTAATTTAGCTCAGATAATTTAGGCAGACAGTGTGAGAACATAATGTGAAATGAAACTAGAATTTCATCGTAAATAATACATTTGGTGAAGTTATTGAGATGCTAGCAACACGGCTCTCAGGATGGAAAGGATTAGTGCTAATTACTAAATGTTAGCATGCTAACACGCTAAGCTAAGCTGGTGAACATGTTAAACAATATATCTGCTAAACATCGACATGTTAGCATTGTCATTGTGAGCATGTTAGCACACTGACGTTAGCATTTAGCTCAAAGCGCCTCTGTGCCTAAGTACAGCCTCACGTAGCTACTAGCATGGCTATAGACTTAGTTTTGTTACAAAATTCATTATTAAACTGCAGAAAGATATAATGGTATAGAGGTAAAGAAGTAGGGTGTTTAGTTCTGTGTTTAAATAGTTAAAATTTGTATTCAATGTTACTAAGATGCTGTTATGTGTTTCGCTCTTCCAGTGGTCTGGTGCCTCTACATAATGCCTGCTCTTATGGACACTATGAAGTTACTGAGCTGCTGCTAAAGGTACACTCACACATGCTAGCTCAGCTTAGGCAGTGCACTTACACTTAATTAATATCATATTATTTTTGCTAATAACAAAAAGGGAAATTGAATCGCAAGAGAATTAAGTTCCACTGTTTTGTCGTTTCATTAAAAACAAGACAGATGCGTACCAGCCTTCAACAGTGTTTGTAAGGACTGACTGCTTAATTCCCCTCGGAACTATAAATAAATAAATTCAAAAATATTGTTCTCAACATTTCGAACTTTGCTCGGTTTCCTCCCAGCTACTTTTTTTTCCCATCTCTCTATCTTCCACCCATTTATTCATCCACCATGCCTTTTGTTTTCCAGCATGGAGCGTGTGTGAACGCCATGGATCTGTGGCAGTTCACCCCACTCCATGAAGCGGCGTCTAAAAACAGAGTAGAGGTCTGCTCTCTGCTGCTGAGCCACGGGGCTGACCCGACCCTGCTCAACTGCCACAGCAAGAGCTCCGTGGACATGGCGCCCACTCCTGAGCTAAAGGAGAGACTTACATGTGAGTGTGGTGCTTCATTTACATAAACTGCAGCTGCAGCTAAATGTGTCACAGTGCTGAATTAATGAATGGGTTGTTTTAGGATGGGTGTATTTACACCAGCCATGTTTGGAGCAGATTATTTGAATGTATTGAGCATTCAGACATTTGGAAATGTGAATCTCAATCCTTTGATAAGAGAACTGTTGTTTTCTGGAGCTGAAAACAAGGAATTATAGGTTTGAAGAGAGACGGTTAATAACATCTGACAATAACAGTTCCACATGCTTAGAAAGCTTAGTAGAACAAAATGAAGTCTTGACTGGTGATAATATATTCAGCTGTTTTTTCATGTGTACTGGATGAAACACCATAGAAGAAGAACGCAAACAAGTCCATAATTTCTACTCGTTTCTACTTGTTATAGACGAATTTCCTCTGTGGCAGCAAAGTGTACAGAAGCTGTCAAACTCCTTCAGGTTAAACTTGGCTAAAGCAACACTCATAGGGCTGACAAACTCTAAAAGATGTTCTCTTGTCTGTGTATACGTTGTGAACACAAATATCCTTGAACAACTATGCGTTAGGTTCCATTTTGATTTCAGCCTTTCATAATATATTTATACTCTTCTCCACTGTTGCTTGCTTTTCAAAATACTGATTGTGTTTGGAACATGTGACATGTATTTGTGCAGCCATAAAAACGGTACATCCCCGTACATGTGTTTTGAATTGAGCACTTTGCAGATGTATGATGTATGTTAATTAAACAGAAAGAGCGCTATAATTAATGAAATATATTTTTTACATCTACAGAGTCAAAGCAGACAAGATAAGTGTTTGTCGATGCCAGAAAGATCTTTGCAACTCTTTGAAAGTAAATTAGTGAGTCAGCTCTCTCGCTGCTGCACTTGTTGCTTTATCCTTGTAATGAGGCAGATCAAACAAACATCAAACGCTACAAGAATCATAAGCTATCATCAGTTTCTGTATAACTGCAGTACAATTGCTCCTATTAGTTGTTGTATTTTGACGAGGTTGTGTCTTTGAATCACATCTCAGTGGGACATTTGCTGCAATAACCAGACTTCAGTCACAGGAATACAAACTGAAAAACTGTAGGTTTTTGTTTTTAAAATCAGACTCTTCTATGTAGTATTTCTTCCACATGAAGGGGGGTTGTATTTTTTTGGCAGTTGAGTAAAAATATCAACAATCTTGTTTTGTATGTCATTGTAATTGTGTATGACATCATAGAATTTATAGTCAGCTGATGAAATGCAGAAATCAAGAAAATAAAACCATTGACATCATATACATTTCATTGGTTGCTGTTCAGACAAGAAGCCCAAATCTTGTCATTTAATGCAACAACAAAGGCAACTAATAAATCAGATTAAACGTTTACTGTAATGATTTTCCTATCTTAAGAATGTTTTAAGGCATTTGAAGTTGGCTTTTGAAAGGAGCTGCACATGAAACCCAAAACGTTTGTGAGGCACTGTGGTAGACAAGCAAGATAAAAAAAAAAAAAAAAGACTTCAAATTTCTCTTAAAAGAATAAACTGCAGAGGCAGCTTCTGTCCCCCCATTCATCAGCTGTTTGTTATGGTGTTTATTTTAACTCATCTCTCTCTCTCTTGACCATGTTCTCTTGAAGATGTGACTTCTGTGTGGCGCTCAAATCATTTGTTGAAACCTTTGATTATGAATTCCGTCGCTCGATCGGTAGATAGACTTGAACAGACTCCTTTTTATGTAGTCTGAAATGCTTCTGAAGCAAAATAGTTTGTCTGTAATTTTTAGTCCTTGAGGGGGGGGTTAATCACTTGTTTCCGCTCCAACTCCGGTACACAGAATGGCATCATAAGTCATTAGTTCTCTAGTTAAAACTTTGAAGTAAACTTTCTGAAGTATTGCTATGAGGCATTGCAAGTGAAAGAATATATTGTTGTGGTCGGGTGAGAACCTCGTAAGTCCAGATTTGTTTAAGTTTGTCATTTGGTTGAAGTGCCAGATGCTCCTCCGTGGGTTTAGATGCTTTGGGTTCGTAGGAAACCTGTCAAGATAAACTCAAACTTCACCTGAAACCATGGCTGCTTTCTCTGTTCCTGACATGTTAACATTGTGTGTGTTCACTGTAGATGAGTTTAAGGGCCACTCGCTGCTTCAAGCTGCTCGCGAAGCTGACATGGCCAAGGCTAAGAAGACCCTGGCGCTGGAGATCATCAACTTCAAACACCCTCACACCCACGAGACTGCGCTGGTAAGATGAATACACACACAATTGTGTTACTGCAAACACATATTCCTACACTGGCGCAGAGGTGATAAGATGATGTTTTGTTTGTGTGTTAGCATTGTGCGGTAGCATCGCCGCACCCCAAGAGGAAACAGGTGACGGAGCTGCTGTTGAGGAAGGGCGCCAACGTAAACGAGAAGAATAAAGAGTAAGTGCTGTCTTCATCTGCTCATAAACAAAAAGTGAGACTGTTATATTTGGATGCTAACTGCACGCTGTCAACAAAATGATTAAACATAGAGATTATTGCAGGCTGATATTGGTACTTTTGAACTGAAGCTGCTAATAGTTGGTATTTTGTACAAAGTAGGACACTAGATGAGCATGTTTTTGTAAAGGTGTACTGCTTGTAAAACTGAATAAACCAATGTTGAACACTCACCTTACCTCCTCCTTTTTTCTCCTCTCTGTGTAGTTTCATGACTGCTCTCCATGTAGCAGCAGAACGTGCTCATAATGACATCATGGAGGTGCTACAGAAACATGGTGCCAAGGTAAACCACAGTATTTTCTATATTCACTTATATCATCTATCATTTCTTTTATATCTTTATTTTCACCTTTATCCAGCTATTTATGTATCCCTCTACCTTCACCTTAAACCTTTTTTTCTTTTTGTTTGTACATCCAGATGGAGTTGTCTCTTTCTTATCTTTCTTATATAGTGTTATTCACACTGGTTTTACAGCATTGAATTAAAGTAGATTTAATGTGGCTTTTCTGACACTAATCAACAGAAAAAGTCCCTTTTAGTGTCAACGTGAAAACAGATCTCTACATAGTGAAATGGATTACAAGTATAAAATACAAAATAGAAATAATTGCAATAAATGTTTGCACAATCTGAAACATTAGCGTTAAACATCAGTTTTTTTTGTGTGTCAGACCCTCAGAATTAAAGCGTGAGGGATTACTTTCAGAGCTGCCGTTTTGATCTAATATCCAACAGTCATACAGGGGGAAATTCAGTGAGGAGTGAGTACTAATTTTCTTTTGTCAGTCTTGCTAGTGCACATAGCATTCCGGGTTGGGAGAAAAACGTGCTCTAGTTTATTGGCATTTCTTTAAACCAATCACAATTGTCATGGGCGGCGCTAAGCTCCGCAAGGAGCCGCTGCAAAATAGTCGTGCGAGTGAAGACTCAGATTTGACAGCTAGCTGTCTCAATTTACCCTGCAGAGATCTGAGGAGCAGTCAGCCATAGTCCTAATAAATCAACCGGAGTTTAAAATTTGTACACAAAGAAAGCAGAAGGAAACTGACATCGGCGAAAATCCATGCATCTGGCAGAATTTCCTGCGGCACCGGAGCAATCCCTGAAGTGGAACGTCAAGGATATAGACTATTCTCACCAGACACACTGTAAATGAGGCTATTTGAGGGGAAATGGATTCATCAGAATGTATGTTAGTAAATTACATACATTTCATCAGGAAAAAAACAAAACCATTACCGTTAGTGGAGAGAGAACAGATTTATCTAAAGGCGTTAAGAATTGAAGACACAGCAGTTTAGGAAAAAATGTTCCTCTCAACAACCGTGATACAAAGGTGCTTGTGTTTGCAGGTGAACGCCCTGGACACGCTGGGTCAGACAGCTTTGCACCGTGCAGCAATGGCAGGCCACCTTCAGACCTGCAGGCTGTTGCTAGGATATGGGGCAGACGCCTCGCTGGTGTCGCTGCAGGGATTCACTGCTGCTCAAATGGGAAATGAAGCTGTTCAGCAAATACTCAACGGTGTGTGTGTGTGTGTGTGTGTGTGTGTGTGTGTGCGTGCGTGTGTGTGCGTGTGCACGCCTTGTTTTGGTTGCTATGCAGCAGCTAGCAACAGTGGGATTAACTGGAATTGTTTTTGAAAGGTCAGTATTGATACTTTCAAACTAAAGTTGCAGATTGGGTAAAGGCAGAGTGAGTCAACTCACCTGTTCTGTGTTAGAGGAAACTCCACATTACATTACTGCATGTATTTCCAGATTAAAGGTGCACTGTGGTAGTCTGACTATCACCAGACCAAGCTCAATCTTTTAAGATTGAACATTAGTCTGGGGAGTCTGCTCTGTATTTTCTACTGCACAAGAGGCGTGATCAACGGGCATCGTTCAAATGACTCTGTACGCAATTGGATAGTCCTTCAACCAATCAGACCAACAATCCAGGTGACGTACTGGTCCTCCCATGAGCGCGACCAACGGTGATACGACAACGGGGTTTGAGCTGAGCTCCATTCTTTTGGCCACCAGTGGGGCTAGCTGGTAAATTAGGCTTTTGCCAAAGCCGGTGGGTAGTAAGGCAAACACATCCTTCTTTTGTAGGAATTGTTCCGGGGCAAGTTTCTGTTCCGTTATCTTAGAAAACTTCCCTTTGAAATCTTTTAAAACAGCAGCGACAGTGACATCAACGGGTTGCTGCGCTTCGGTGGCCGCCATGTTGAATGTAAACAAAAAGCTGCTTGCCGTCGCTTCTCTATCGTCATCGTGTTAAACCCGCCAATATTGCGGCAGGTGGATAAGCCAGTTTGTGATTGGTCCCCGCAGATTTGTAACAGAAGCAGGATCGAAAAATGTACAGGTTTCCAGCCTGTGCTGCAGGGCGAAATCAAATCGCCGGCAGATCGGGCTGGGTTTACCCAGTCTGGCACTGTGGAGCTTCCCTGTAAACAAACCCAGAGACTTCAAGACGCTACTGCGCCCAGCCAGGAAATAGGCAGACTCGCAGTTTCCTCCCTCCTTTCATTCTAAGCTAAAATAATCAGCTGCCAGCTGTAGCGTCATATTTACCACACACACATGAGAGTGGTGTCAGTCTTCTCGAATAGATCGACACCTCTCTCATGCGAATAAGCATAATTCCCAAAATGTCAAACTATTCCTTTAAGTAGAGCAACTGTAGAGAAACCTCCAGCATATCTGCCTGCCCTGATATATTGGCAAAACTTTGTCTAACCACAGCATGTAATCATCAATAGGAAAATTCACTTCCAAAGACACGACAGTCACTGACATCAGTTGCACATTCTGCTGTACAGGGTGAATCATTCTCTCCTGTCAGTTATTGTCAAGGTGCAAATCAACACTGTTGACTGTAGACATTTTTCCATTTTTGAATGCAACATGCCCACTCTTGAAGTTGTCCATAAACTAACATGCAGCAGTGACATCCTGGGTTTCAATGTGGCCAGGGACTTTTGTCTAATGTCATCTTCTCTCGTCACCATTTGCAGAGGAAACATTTACTTTCACGTTTGTGCAAAGCATTTTTATTCTGTGATTGTCCAATGTTTTGCTGTGTAGAGAACGTCCCGGTGAGAAACTCAGATGTGGACTACAGACTTCTGGAAGCTGCTAAAGCCGGAGACCTGGACACTGTCAAGGTAGTTTGATTAGCATTTGTCACATTTTGTTACTGATAGTTGACGTTATCCCCTACTGTTTTTTTTTTGGGGTATTAAAGGGTTAAATGAGAGACAATTTATTTCCCTTCAAACAATCAATATCGCCTTAATTTGAAAAATGGAAATGGGAAATAGAACATGACCTCGGTAGCCTTGGTATTTGTAATGACACCAACCCTGGGAAATAATTTTACTCTGAGGGAGCAGAAATCCATTTTAATTGCCTCATTAAGGTTTGGAAATAATGTGGAATCCTGTCCAGAAAGATGAGTGTGAAACTTCACTGGCTGCATGATTGAACAATTATAAATAAATGTATAAGCCCTAAAAATGCCTGAGCTGACATTCCACAGGTTATACAGACATCCAGTGGAGAAAATGTGATGGAGTATATTGTCCTTAAATATGTAAAAACGTAATTGTCAAATCTGTAATAAAGGACTTTAATTTATGTGAAGCAGCGATACACAACATGATATGAAGAACTATAGATGGGCTCAAAACTTTTATAATGTACATTTAACAGGGACTCATTGGAATTGTGGCACAGATAATCCTGTCTTCATTTTTAAATGAAAATGGAACAAAGTGCCCTGACCTTTGTGACTGCTCTTGTTGCTCTTATGGTGTCCTGGTCCTAGGGATGTTTTGTTAAATGTCAGGTGGATATTGTTGGCCATGAATCTAATGTCTTCTGTTATCATCTTTGTATTTTCTGTCCACCTTGATTCCAGTAAAATTGCAACCATTTCTTCTGTTTAAAGACCATATCTCCAATCTCATAACATTTCCGACCGCAGCACTCTGTATAATCATAGCCGCTGTTAGCACTTTGATATGTACCGGGGCCCACTCATGTTAAAAATGTAGGCGCGCATGGTGCTCTATAATATGCCTCGGATAAAACTACCCACCAAATGTCAGGACCCGGTAAGATCCGGCAAAGCATTTGACAAAAGTATTTGGTGTAGAGTGAAAATTATTGCATCTTTACTCGCCGAGGCAGACAGTAATGGGGTTATCCAGATGAAGAGAGTCTGTCAGCGTCTGAAGTGTGATGCTTCGGCAGGTAGGAAGGGAACTGTAGCAGAGCAGGCAATGAGGTCTGGTCTGGCTTCCTGTCATTTTCTTTTTACCTGACACACACTCACACACTCACTCACTCACTCACTCTCTCTCTCTTTGCTGGGCTGATTCCTGTCATCTTTTCCAGTGTTGAGAAGGTTCAGACTGTGACTGTTAGAAAGATTGGGACACTAGAGGACTAAAAGGTCAATGAACAGCAACATGTTCTACTACTTTCGTAGCAGCTACATTTACTGTGTTTGGAAATATTATTAAAAGTACATTGCAACATTTAGCAGCTAAAGAGAATCAAAAATAGAGCCAAAAAGGAGAGTGATTTTGGACTTACATTCTTCCGGTGGCCGCAAACACGACTCTAAATCAATGGTAATGTTGCTCCATAACTGGATGTGTCAATAAGCATCTGTCTGCCAACAAGTTTGGCATATTAACATAAAAGATATGTTAATGTTGTGTTCGCAACTTGTTTCTGCTGCTACAGTTTTTGACGTTTTTTCCTTAAACAAGCTTTCATAAACCGACGCGACGCTGCCTCGTGAGGGATAATAGCTTGATTGACGAATACATCTGCCAGCTGGATGTTATGTTTTATTTCCTGTAGAATAGGATCCTGGAGTGTGGTAGAAGGAAACTTTAAAATAAACTTCCCACTATGTCTCCTGTCAGTACTGAACTGTGTAATTGGGTCTGCAGTAATAGAAATATTTTCCGTGAGGAGCAGGGTAGCAGGTGTCTGCCTCAGTTCAGCAGATGTGCATTAACTTCAGTTAATAACTTCAATATTGTTGCTGTTGTTCCCTAAAACCCTTCATTTAAAAAAAAACATATTTCATTTCACCGACAAATATTTCATCATCAATCATGGTGGGTGGGCAGAGGAACAGTTTTACTCTTTTCTCTATTTTTGTTTCTCTTTCTTGCTGTCTTTTACAAGTACTGTTTGTTCTTCTTTGGTGTTGGTTGCTGTTTGTTGGCTATGTTTTTTAGGGAATAAAAAGGATGATGTAAACATTTGAGTGATATATTACCCAGATTTATAAGTTTACATCAGCCTTCCTTTTTATGTATCAGGTTGATATATCACCTCTTCACAAGATGTTTCTACTTTGAGAAAAGTGTATTTACATTTTGTCATTGCTGGCCACTGTACATCTGACATAGGTTTAACAGTCTACAGCAATGCTGTACTTACAGGTGCTTTATGCTAAACGCTAGTTTTAACATGCTAACAGTGACAATATTAACTGATGTTTAGCAGGTATAATATTTACCATTTTCACCATTGTATTTAGTGTATAAGCATGCTTATTTGCTAATGAGCACACAAAGAACAGCTGAGGCTGATGGTATTGGTATTAGCTTTGAAAGTACAAAAGTGAACCTCATGGTGACAGTCAGGGGATCTGGCCCTAGCATTGCTAAAACAGAATGAAATTAGCCATAACATAAGTACAGTAGTTTCTTGCTAAATCTCAAGTAATTAACATGATTAAAAAAATTCATAATCAGCAAAGAACATTGACACGCCAAAGAAATGCATTGTGCTGAGAAACACCTGCTAAATTCAAGGCCAGACAGAGAAATGTTCCATATATATATTTGTATGTAGATTACATACGATTTACGCCCAGTTATCAGAGAAAAATGATGGGTCCATTTTCCTATTTTTCCTACCAATTTTTCAGATCTTGATATTTATTACGACTCCTCATCCATCTTCAGTAAGAATGTGGTGTTGTTGCACTTGAATATTAAAAAAAATCCCTCCATGTTCACATTATACTTGATGAAAAACCTCTGGGAATGATCTAATCTCTAAATCAACTTTATTTGTCCTTTTAAAGCTGAATAATAGAAACTATAATGTACTACGTGATTGGTTATGCAGCAACAGAGCGTATATTTATTTGTTCATGGTTCTTTGGTAGATCAGCTCTTTAATTTTAAAAAGCAGATATTCATTTTAATCTTCCCTCTTTGTCTCTGTCTCTTTCCAGTCCTTGTGCACGGCTCAGAATGTGAATTGCAGAGATCTGGAGGGGAGACACTCCACTCCCCTTCACTTTGCTGCCGGCTACAACAGAGTGTCAGTGGTGGAGTACCTGCTGCACCATGGGGCCGACGTGCATGCCAAGGACAAAGGGTGGGACTCTTAAGTTATGGTTTCATTTGTAGTAAACATTTACAGACTGATGTTGGTTTACATAATACATTAGAAAGTCATGGTACAGTTTTGGAAATTCTGTGTGTGCTTTTTCCATCCACAGTGGTCTGGTTCCCCTCCATAACGCCTGTTCGTACGGTCACTACGAGGTGGCCGAGCTGCTGGTCAGACACGGAGCCTCGGTCAACGTGGCCGACCTCTGGAAGTTCACGCCGCTCCATGAAGCCGCTGCTAAGGGCAAATACGAGATCTGCAAACTGCTGCTCAAGGTTAGACATGCACTTTCCTCTCCTAACGTCCAACTAACCTTGAGTGCCATAAATGCATGGACAACCTTAGTAGCAATCAACTCTTGATAAAACTCAATGGTAGTCACTGCTGTGACAATCAGACTAGTGCTGCATATTCAAAGCTGCATAAGGTGTACAAACCAACAGTATGGATCAGATGTTTCCGTTAAATGACATTGTCATTACAGCCTATAAAGTATTCGCTCAAAGGTATGACTTGTCTTGCCCTCTGGGAGTTTTTTAAGCCCAATCAGACTACAAGGCTGAAAATATCTGCAGTGCAATATTACCTTATTTCCACATCTCATAGAGTCTAAATGAGTCCTGTGAAATGTTGCAGTTTTATAGCTGAATGTGTTTTCGTTTTTCCTATCATCAACACCTCCAGACAAGGCTACGTCACCGAGGGTTGCCATATGGGGCCGCATAAATTATTATTAGATCAACACACAGGGCGAGCGCAACAAACCGACATCTAATCCCACATCTGCTGCAGAGAAAATGTGCTGCTTTGAGATATTGAATTCAGAATTCCTTTTATTGTCATCGCACAATGAGATTAAGTTTGGAGTAATAAGAACGACCTAATAATGAAATTAAATACTTAGAAAAACTGAATGCAATTAAGGATAAACCAAATATACCACACAATTGGAGTTAAAATTGAGAGAGTTAAAAACTATTGCTCAGAGTCAGTTATATATTTCAATGAACAGTATTGCATGAACTACGCAGCAACAACAAGCAACATTTCAATGCAGCAATCAATAATCACCATAACTGCAATTGAGGAGTGCTGGTGGTGACAAAGTAAAAGTAGGATGATGCAGTGAGAGAGTGTGGAGGTGGTGTATGGTGCAGTGGAGTTTCTGAGATGACGGTTATGGTTGAGTGGAGTGGGCAGTGTTAGGGAAGGTGGCAGCTCTGGTGGGAAAAAGCAGTTTCAAAGTGCAATGGAATCACACTTGGCAAACAAATCATGATTAAAACCTGCAGCAGAAGAAAACATCACATCTGTGTGGAGCGACGAGGAAACTGCCTCTTTTGACCACATGAAATAAACAAAATTGCCATATTTTCATCATGTTTTCCACCATTTGATGTTTGACTAATGCTCTTTGAATTGCCTTTAATCGTCTCATCGCGGCCTCTTCTGCAGTGGTTTAATGGCACCTGACTGGAGAATTAGTGCCACAAACTGTTTATCTTGATGCACCAGCTCCTAATGTCCGTGTAACAGTAGCGGATGGAAACTCACATTAATTTGCTTTTTTTTAGCCGGTGAAAACGCGGAGGTAATATCTATTATTTAACATTCTATTATACTGTGTGAAATATATATATAATAATGTAATAATAATATATGTGTGAAAGGCCCATAGGGAAACTGAGATTGATTTAAAGTTGGGAAGGATGATTTTTGTTCTTGAAACACTTTGTGTTATTTGGGTAAGAACAGTTGATAGTTTTGGCACTGGACTAATACGGTTGGTTCGCCAAGAAATATTCATCCCTAGAGAGCATGAGAGGTCACTGAATGGTTTGATGGTGAATTATATGCTGTGGCATTTACAGTCACCAGATGTCAAGCCATTTGAACACCTAAAGGCGATTTTGGACCAACTCCACCATCAATGTTGGCTTTTCTTTTAATTTGACACCCATCTATAGTTGCTAACTTGAGGCAAGTGGGGGAACTCTGACCTGCAACAGTAATGGCGTTTTTCCATTACATGGTACCTGCTCGACTCGCCTCGACTCTACTACGCATCTTTTGGTTTTCCATTACGAAAAAAAGTCCCTGGTACCTGCCAACAGGTACTTTTTTAGTACCACCGCCGTCGAGGTTCCAAGCGAGCTGAGGCAATACCAAAAGGTGACGTGAAAACTTGCAGACTTCTGATTGGTCCGAGAAAATCGTCACTAATCACTGCGTCATCATTGCTAGCGACAGACGGGGGAGCCCTGAAAAAACCCGCCATTTTTAAATAGTTTAGCCAGCGGTGGTTTTTTTTGCTGCCTCCAGCTTCTTTTGAAACGAAATTTTTCTTCTGGCTGTGGCAACAGCCACATGCCGAGAGTCAAAAACAACACACCTTCAACGTTCTGTGTGTGTGTCACGTTAAGCCCGAGACAGACCAAGCCTATAATCGGCCGTCGGACAGTCTGGCGAGGTCAGTGACTCAAGTCTGTTCGGTGTGTTCCGTGCCGTCGTCCGTCCGAGGGGCCGTCGTCCTTCATTTTGGCCGATTTGACATGTATAATCGGCGGGGCGGGCACTGCCGGCAGTCGGACTCAAATGAGCCATCTGATTGGTAGAGTGCTAACCCGGAAACGAGGAGCAGGATGAGTGTGACTAGAGTCTCTCAAAATCTGACGAAAACCTTTTAAACTGACCTTTGTTGATCTGAAATGAAGACAGATTCAGCAACTGCATGGCCTATTTCTCGCTTCAAATGTTTTCAGAAACACGTTTCGGTGAACTATTTTAGTAAAATATGAGATTGTATTCTGAACAAGCCGCCATGACAGTCTGGCTTTGACTTTCCGGAGAAACCAGACCCACGTGACTCGTCCGTCCAATCAGCTGCCGGTTTTTATTTTTGGGACAATACAGATTAGCGGCGCCTGCTGTTATGGAGACGTATTACGTCTCGTCGCTTTGGTATATTCCGAGGCACTTTTTTTGACCAACTCGGGGAGACTGATCAGTCCAACTGCCTTTTCTGCAGAGGGTTGGCCGTCTGGTTGGTGTGTCACGACCTTTAGGTCACGGCAGTTTCCTGCGGTGTCGCTATGACGACCAGACACGCTCGCCTCAGGCATGAGGCGGTACTAACTCTGCAACGGAAAATGGAGGACGGGGCACCGCGGTCGAGCCGAGTAGAGTAGAGTAGAGCTGGTACTAGCAGTGGGTAAGCACCATAAGATGCTTTTCGGTGCTCATGAAGACCGGTGCTACTGTAGTTGTCTCAGCGCTGGACTTTAGCACGTCCAGCAGCTTTGTTTATGTCCATCTACTACAAGCCTGGCTTCTCTTAGTGGGAGTTTAGGTAAAAGTGATTGTTCATCCTCGTCTGGTGTAACCTCAGTGATGGAGTCCATGTCAGTTGGGAGTAGCCTGATGTGCAGATAAATCCCAGTAAGTGCTCTCAAAACAGTCCTGGAGTTCAGAGATACATTAGCTCCCTCAGGCCACACTTTCACTGATCTGATGGTTGCAGTAAGAGGCTCTGGAGGTTAGAAACACACACAGATGGTCTATTCTTCAAGGTGGTGGGAGGTTTTGGCATTTTTCCACTCTGCTGGGAAAATCCTCACACTGTTTGCACTAAGCTTGTGATTGTGATTCTTGTATGAACATGGCAGCGCCCTCATTTCCCCTTTAACACACACACATGCACATAAGTAACAGTGTGTGTTCCCGCATGTTGGTGCTAATGGCCCTCGGGATGCAACTGTTCTCTCTTTTTGAATAAACTGTTCCAGAGTTCAGCAGGAGGTTTTTCTTTTGTCTGCTTTGTTAGTTGTCAACTTTCTATTGTCCCCTTTCTGTGTTGGATTTGTGCTCAGAAAAAACTCATTGCATTCTCAGTGCTATGATATTCTGGATGGATCTTATGAGATATACAATACGTGCATGAGCATTTTCTCTGTTAGGAAAGAAGTGCAGGGACATAATGAATTTCTCCTTCAATCAAAAGGAGAATCTGCCTTGTAAGCACTTGGCATGAAATGTCGGAATTTACATGACTTAAGGTTTGGGTGTGATGTATCGTAGCCCTGCCAACTGTCGATCAAGCAGTGTGACATCTTGCGGTATGGCTTTCTTCTGATTGTTCAGACTGAAATATCTGAGCAACTATTTGATGGATTGCCAAGACATTTGGTACAGATATCCATGCTGCCCAGAAGATTAATCCTGATTTATGCTTCTGCGTTGAATCGACGGCGTACCCCCACAGACCCCTCTGCGTCGCTGCGAACCCCCCTCCGAGCCCTCCGCCGTAGCTCGACGTGCACCTCCAAAAATGTGTAATTTTGCGTCGAGGCGACGCAGACCGCAAGGACTGTGATTGGTCAACTCGTCCTGTGTGTTGATAGTCGGTGTTTCAAGCAGCCTACTGTGGGGAGTAGCAACATGCTAGTTCACGGACTGCAAATAAACTCTTATATTTTGGTTACAATGACGGGGGTTATCCGTTTGTAAAGTGTCTATATGTCAGTAACGTTTTGAAATTAGCACTTCGCCAGCAAGCAGTACTTTGTGGGCAGTTGTGCTAAAGTTTGCTTGCTAACATAACATCAACTGGCTGGCAGACACCTCGTAAATAACCTCAGACTTATCACCCCCTAGTGTTATGGCGGTGAAATGCACCGCGATGCAAAGCAACCCCGATGCAGAACTCCAAAAGGGTCCCGACGCCGTAGGAGCGACGGCGTAGCTACGGCGTGGAGTTGACGCAGAAGCATAAAAGAGGCCTTTTATTTTTTATTTGGTGAGCCCTAAATTTTCCTGTAGCGTCACTAGCAGGTTCACATTTTTCGAGAGAGAAAAATATCTCAGAATGTTTGCCATGGAATTTGGTTCAGGCGTTTCATTTATCCCTCAAGATGGTCCCTTAACTTTTCATCTACCGCCATCATCAGGTCAAACTTTTGAATTTGAATTCCTGCAAAACTAATGACATTCCCATCAGCCTCAGCTCTAATTTGGGTTTAGCGCTAATTAGCAAATGTTAGCATGCTTAACTAAGATGGTGAACATGGTAAACAGTACTTCTGCTTAAAATCTGCATGTCAGATTAGTCAGATAGTCCAGCCTCATAGAGCTGCTTTCTTGGCTGTATGCTCTTAATCTTGTTTGTAAACAAATCAAAAATGTAAAATGCGTCAGATAACCAGTCAGAGAGCTTATAGGTTCCAAAATGGTTCACTGTTGTAAATGGAACATCTTTCATGAACTGAATATAAGCTGAATCCAATGGAAGAGTAACAAAACCAAAATGTATTTATATGGAAATGTCCCCAGTTATTACTTAAATGGGCCTCTATTCTAATTTTCCTGGATAGCGAATAAATTACAGCAGGAGCAAAGAGATAATGGAAATCAAGTAGGGCAGACAAATCAGAACATGGTTAGGTTGAAAAACACTTTTAAAAAGGGAATATAGCCATGAGAGATGTTTAACGGACAGTTTGAGGATAGCAGTGGACACCCAGGGGAGTGGTGCCACAACATCACATTTTAATGAGCGGGTTTTCAAAACTTACAATAAAATGGCAAGTTAAGCCGTTACCTAGGAGACAGTTGAACGATGAAAATGTCTGCTTTCCCCCCCCCCATCTTCAGGATCTCCAGGGTACGTGGTGTTTTTTCCACTTCACTGGATGCCCTGTCCTCACCTCTCTACCTCCTCTTCGTCTTTTCCTCTCTTCTTCTCTCCGGTGAATTACCTTCATCCTCTTCTCACTCGTCCACCCGTCATCGTCTCTTCCCGGTCTAAGTGAAACGCTCTCACTGGGGTTACGGCGATAAGGGATCAATTACAGCTTATGTTTTGTACCAACGTTCCGTTTTAAATTTGTTCTTTGTTACAACAAAAAATATTCTGTATTTTGATTGCAAACACTGTCTGCCATATACAGTAGATTTCTCGTGTGCATTTACACTGAACCCCATTTTGGCCTCCTCTCTCCAGCACGGAGCGGACCCCACCAAGAAGAACCGAGATGGTAACACGCCTCTGGACCTGGTGAAGGACGGGGACACCGACATCCAGGACCTGCTGAGAGGAGATGCCGCGTTGCTAGATGCCGCTAAGAAAGGCTGCCTGGCTCGGGTGCAGAAATTATGTAGCCCCGGCAACATTAACTGTCGGGATACGCAGGGACGCAACTCAACACCTCTGCACCTTGCAGGTAATATGCATGTAGAATCCCATTCACAGGTCATTGTAATAAGTAAGCACCTCTCTGATTATATAAAGCTCACTTTGCAGACACATTGAGATGAAAGATAAAACCATAGGGTTTTTTGTTGCATTTTGGATGGAGTTTCCAAGAAGGAACTTTGGAAATGGATTATTCGCTGGTGCCAATCACTCTGGCTACAGCTTTTCAGAACCGCCTATGATTTTGGCTCAGTGAAGTGCCAAGAAGAAGGCAATAAACACACCCAGACAGCTAAAGTCTAGAGGGCAAAAACACCTTGTTCATAGACAGGTGGGCTGAGACAATTTACCCATTTATTAATGTTTTTTGATTACACCAAATGTGTGTGTGCAAAAGCTTTAGCATGCAGATCCCTTTTCACTCTGGTGGCTGATCTAAAAGGAGGACACTCAAAAGTTAAAATCAAAATGGAGTATGAGTTCCTAAATGTCACCACCAGACCAGCTTATGTAATGTATGTTTTTTTTTTTTTTTTTAAATGAATAAATAAAAGTGGATCGTAAAAAAGACTAAACTAAGAGTTGAAAAGCTGAGGTGCCTGGCCTGAAAAGAGCCCTGGTGATATAGCAAGTACTGGAAACAGCCAGGCAGGAGACCTCTGCCTCAGCATGTCAGGCTGTGTTGAGGCTGAAAGGGGATCAACATGTCTGAAATATAACTGAGAGCCTGACCACACAGTGCCTCAAACGTTTTAAAGTAAGTTCTAAAAGGCACAGGGAGCCGGTGAGGGTGGTTGGTCTTTTTTTTAGTAATCGTTAAGAGCTGGACGTCAGCGTTTTGGATAAACTGGAGATGGGAAACTAATTTATGGCGACATAACACTAGTACCTATCATGTACTGTAACAACCTTGGCTTTAAAGGTGCGCACACACGTACTCTTGTAGTTATTTAGGATCTATAATCATGATAGCATCAGCTTCAGAGATAACAAGAGACACACCACTCTGCATAAACGACACAGGACAAACATGTCTTCAAACCTTGAAGAGCAAGAAGGGCCAATATTCAGATATAAGGTTTTTATCTCAGCAATGATCACATGATGTGAATATTACCTTTATGCACCACAAAGGACTTTTCTGACAGCTTGCTTTTCATGGTGTCTAAATGAAGTCACTCCCCAGTGGAAAACTATGCATTTTTAGACTAGGGTTTCATGACCAGGCTAGCTTTTGTTTGATGATAAAGTATGTCTTTATTAGCAAATGTTTTGCAGCCCGACTGGCACTTTTAAAACTGCTTAAAAAAGACTTTGAAGGTCTGCCATTTGTTTTTCTTCATAGATCTGACCACTTAGAGACACACACACCCACGCACCCTCTGCCTTGTCAAAGGAAAAGATGATTATACGCTGTCACACGACAGCTGATGTAGGCTGACATGTCTCTCTGCCTTTCCTCCTCCCATTACCTGACTACATTTTTGTTTCTCCTCTTTTTTTCTTTTTTTTTCTATTTATCTTCCTCTGTCTTTCAACCACCGTCTGTCTTCCTGCTGTTTTCTATACAACCCCCCACCCCCCGCGCCACTCTCTAGCCGGCTATAACAACTTGGAGGTAGCAGAGTATCTGTTGGAACATGGAGCCGACGTGAATGCACAGGACAAAGGAGGGCTGATACCTTTACACAATGCTGCTTCATATGGGGTATAACAGACACACAGACATTCACTCACACACATACATTCTTCACTCACTGCAGACTTGAGTTCAGTTCACAAGTTCAGTTCAGAGATGCTGCCCTTATTCTTTTTGATACCTGTTTATATTTATTTTAGGGTGCAACATTTTACTTCCTATCCTTTCAATTTTCTTGTTGTTGTTCACTCTAATGCAGCTAATTCTGCCTCATTTGTCTTAGGTAAACATCATGAACGGTTATAAATTCATATTTGAGGCTTTAAATCCATATTACATGTGAGATGCGTACGACAGTTTCTGAATCTTGTAGCTTGCATCACATATGACAGTTATAACCTCACTTATTTCCACCCTGTTTTCCCATTTACATTATTATTATTATTAGTAGTAGTAGTAGTAGTAGTAGTAGTATAATTATTAACCTTATAATTGCAATTAGGTTCCCTGAAGACATGCATGAATGTAGTTTTTCCTTCATCTGGAGTCCTTGTTTGTCTCTGCCACATTTTACTTCTAGTTTGACAGCATTCTGCTACTAAATGAGTCATGAAACACATGTTTGAATGAAAACTTGATGAGCTCTGAGTTTTGGATACACACATACGAACCCTTAGCATCGCCCACCGGTACTCAGAAACAAGTTACATTGTGTTCAACGCTGGAGATCGACGATGAGGGAAAAGAACAGGAATCTTTTCTGATCACGTTTTTTATAGCACTCATTCACCAGACTTCACACATTTTCTCATTAAATGCTTTTATTGCTATGTGCCTCATCCTCCCACCAACTCCTCTTCTTTCTGCTCTCATTTTTGTAATCTCTTTTTGTAACTCTTCTCTGAATTCCTTTCCTCTCCTCCTTCTTCCCCTTTTCCTCTTCTGTCTTGTTCTCTCTGTGTCCGTCACCACCACCTCCTCCTCCTCCTCCTTCACATGGACCTCCTGTCCTCCGTCTAGCACGTGGACATAGCTGCCCTGCTGATCAAGTACAACACGTGTGTCAACGCCACAGACAAGTGGGCGTTTACTCCCCTCCACGAGGCGGCTCAGAAGGGGCGGACTCAGCTCTGCGCTCTGCTATTGGCCCATGGAGCCGATCCCACCATGAAGAACCAGGAGGGCCAGACGCCGCTGGACTTGGCAACGGTACGAGAGGCTTTCTTTGAAATGTTTCACCTCATCCTCATTTCTTCATATTAGGAGTCTTGTACCTGTTATGAGTCAGCCCATGGCAATATCATTAGCTTCAACTGATGTTTGACTGGTAATGGTTAACTATTCAGACAGATGAGCACCAAGAAGAAAGTTTTCAGAAATTTGGAATGTGGAACAGGTAGCGTCCAAATGTCTTGCATCCTAATGAGGCTTCCTAATGAGGCTCAATACGCTGTAGGTACCATACCACAGTTTTCCCGAGAGAACATGTCACTACAGCTGACATCCACATCACAAGTGCAACTTGCGATGTTGCTTACATTAGCCCACAATTCTGCTACAGATTAGAGGACACAAAAAAAGATGCTTGTAGCTGGGGACTTGTTGACGACTAGGAAGAATAATTCTCTTCTTGGCTGGTATTTCGAGGCACTGCAAAAAGATGCAAACACAAGCAACTTGGCAGTGAGACAATTCAACTTTTGAGACCGAAAAATTTAATTATTCTACTTACAAATGAAAAGTTGAATTCATATGAAACAAAAATGCACCGTTGCTCAATACATGACACTCAGGGTTTTGCTGCTACGGCCTAACCGGGACTGGTGTGACCAGTAGCTTACTGAGGCTAATCTTAGCAAATTTTAAATAGATATGGCTATATAACACACATTACTGTGTCAGTTCACTGACTTTATGACATGTTATGACATTAACAATACGTCTGTCTACATCTTGTCATTCCGTCTGTCTCTTCATCTGTTGCAGGCTGATGACATCAGAGCATTGTTGATTGACGCCATGCCGCCAGATGCCCTGCCAAGCTGTTTAAAACCCCAGGCCACTGTGGTGAGTGTCCACACACGTACATACATAAGTATAGACAGAGGGCTTTCAGCTTAAACGTAATACTGTGGTGGCCACATTAGCAGTTTGCTGTACGAAGAAACTGCTAACATATGCGGAAAAGGCTAAAAAATAATAATAAGCTTAGGCACATTAAGTGTGAGAGTTAAAGTGTCTCTTGAACTGTAAGCAAATAGTTGAAGTATGTGCACTGTAAAAAGTTGTAAGATGTCAGTCAGTATGTATAAGAGTTTAGCAATAAACTTTGACTTGGCCCTTCTCTCTTCCACTCTCAGGTAAGTGCAAGCGTGGTGAGTACAGGTGCGGCAGGGGGCGTGGTCATCTCTCCCTCTCCATCCCCATCCTGCCTGTCTGCAGCCAGCAGCATAGACAACCTGACTGCGCCCCTCAGTGACATCACTGTGGGTGGGGCCACTGGACCAGCAGACGGAGCATCTGGGTCTGACAGGAAGGAAGGAGAAAGTACATACAGTAAGTTGTGTCCTGAATCAGAGGCCGGTTCTTTTTGAAATGAAAGCATGCCTGCATGATGTAAACATGTGTAATAGCTGGGACTCCTCTATTGACCCTGCTGACCTCTCTGTGTCTCTGCAGCCCTGCTCGACATGACCATCAACCAGTTTCTGAAGAGCCTAGGGCTGGAACACCTCCGAGACACCTTCCAGCGGGAACAGGTACACACACATTTCTTTATGTGTCTGGGAAAGGCAATAGTGAAAGGGAACAGCAAAAGGTGCAAAGAACTGGAGAGGCACATAGGTATAAGAGATGAGGATGAAAGGTGGAAAGACCAGGAAAGAGCTTCAAATTGCAAGTGAAATATTGTTTAGGTGAATGTAAATATCCAACTTTTACAAATTTCTTTAGGCTTATAGTTTGTTTCTTACAAGGTTAATTCAGTCTTGGTTTGAACTCATTTATTTAATCAGTTTTCTTTTGTTCGTTTTTGTTCCATTTTACATTCCTCATTGTCAGTTCATAACCATTCTAGCGGCGTGGCTCAAGGGATGGCAATGTTTGGTCCAGACTGAATTATCTCAACAACAGATGGATTGCCATAAAATTTGGTTCAGACATCCATGTTTCCCCTCAGGATGTAATTACTTCGCTAATCCCTCAACTTTTTATCTTGGGTCATCAACATTTTAATTTGTCCAACATTTTGATTGCTTATTATAGCTAAGTTTATGGCTAAATACTTTTAAAGCTATCAGCCTCAACTGTAATTTGTGTTTAGTGCTAATTCGCAAATGTTAACTTATATGCTAAAATAAGATGGCGATCATGGTAAATGATGGTGATGTGGTAAATATCTCGCCTGCTTAGCATCAGCATGTTTGCACTGTCGCTGTGAGGATGTTAGTGTTAGCATTTAGCTCAGAGCACCACTGTGCCTAAGTACAGCCTTGCAGAGCTGTAGCATCGCTGTAGACTGTCTCTGCTCCACTCTAAGAAAGAAAGAGGTGGTGATGTCCATAGAGCAATGGAGACAGAAGAGGGATACAGATGGACGGAGTGAGAGAACAAGGGAAAAAAATAAAGAGAGAGGCTTAAGGAGAAAGATGGAGGAAATAGATACAGGCAGAGACAAGGAGACAGATGGGTTAACAGAAAAAGGAAAAATCTGAAGAAACAGAAATAAGAGTGAAATTGAGAGGTGACAGCAGGCAAAAGGCTAAGCATAGCAGTACGGAGGATATGTGTGTTTGTGTGTGCTATATGTATCCTTGGTTCCCCTAAAGGGAAACGAGCAATCACTGATATTCAGATGAAGATTGTGATAAAGGTAAGAGTCAGCTTGGTGTTAATGGAAAAGTACATTTTTATTTCAGAATAACATTAACTCAGAGTCATAACAAAGAGTTACGCATACTGTAGGTTTAACGGAATTTACATCACTACATCGGCCAATTTAATTAACACTAAAACCATACTTTTTACTCATTATGTTGAAATTACAATATTGTGTTAAAAACTGAACCTATTTCAGCTGTAATGATTAACAACTCTAATCAACTTTCTGCTGTGTGAATCCTCCCTCTGTTCCCTCTGTAAAGCTCTACTTCTGATTTGTTTGTTGTTGTAGAAGAGGATGAGTAGTACATCTTTGTCAACACATATGCAAAAAATATGGAGATCAGCCACTATTACTGTTTAATTAAAACTTGCAGGGAGAATGCAATAATTTTGCAAGGAATTGGTAGAAGTTATTTAGTTGGATGTTCCAGGTGGCAGATTGCTCAGATGCTGCTTTTCCACTGCTGTGATGGCATTGTAAGATGGCAGCTTGAAGCATCAGCCAGTGGCGAGAACCAGGCTGATGTATCACTTTCATTAGTTTTCTGTGATTACTTCAAATCGCGTGTGACAAACTGTTTTTCTCTGTTAGACAGATCATACGGGCTTCTGAAGAAGTAAAAAGCTGAAGTTTTCATTTCTTTGCTGTGATTTTGGAAATGAAACCGGAGTTACTTGTATTCACTTTGGTGCCAGACAAATTTTCAGTTTCTGTTTTGCTTATTTCTGTGTTTTGACTCAGAGCAGAGTATTTAGGATATGATGATTACACCTGTTGCAGTGATCACAGTAACACAGAGGGAAGTACGTAAAAGTTACTGTTTAAAAAGCAGAGTAATCTCTGTCGCCAGCATGAATCTCATCTGGGATCGCCCTGAAAAAACTCACACACTTCACCATCATCATTTTGCATATGAAAGGCTTGATTACTGCCATTCATTCATTGACCTTTTTTTTCATGCCGCTTCTGTCTTTCTCTCATGAATATCTGTCAGACCGATTGTCTCTGCGATGTCTTAGATCATTAAACTCTTGTTTTATTGTTGGTTATTTAATGTTAATGATCAGTTTTAGCATGACTTGCTGTTGTCACCATCAAACTGTAATGTGTTTTTGTTTAGGTTTGAGTAGAATTCTACCTTTCGATAAATGAGAACATTTGATTCAGTTGACAGATGTATAATTAGAAGTATCGCTCAAATAATGATTGGACATTATGATAATAAAATGTTATTATCCTAGTAATATACATTCTTTTGGCAGAAGACAACTATAAGCAAGACTGACATGACTCATTTGTTGTTTCCGGGCAGATTTCGCTGGATGTGCTGGCAGATATGGGTCACGAGGAGCTGAAAGAGATCGGCATCAACGCTTACGGCCACAGACACAAACTCATCAAGGGCATCGAGAGGCTGCTGGGAGGCCAGCAAGGTCAGGAAACAAGCAAAAACACGCACACACAAAACCACACTCACACAACCACACACACACCTGTTCCTATATCAGATTTATTGTATTGAAATGACATAAATATTGAATCTTCAAATAAACACGGGAAATGTTAAAACAATCAAACATGTTCTCTTTATAACGCCAAGTTCTGTTATTTAGTCTTAAGATTCGTTGAGAAACACTCAAAATACTTACGTTACATCATCTATACATCAAACTCCTGGGTTATATATATGTGGCTGTACCTGTAATGTATGATAAGAAATTTAGTGTCAGTGTCATCATTTGTTTTTTGTTTGTAGGTGCAAACCCATATCTGACGTTCCACTGCTCCAGCCAGGGCACCGTGCTGATCGACCTGGCACCGGACGACAAGGAGTTCCAGTCTGTGGAGGAGGAAGTATGCAAACACACTTTTACACACACGCATCCAGACACGACATACATTTGGGTTGATAGTGTCACCACAGTACAGCAACAATCTGCAGGAGAGACTTTAGACCAGGGCTACTGCTCCTTTAACTATATAAATGAAAGCAGTAACTGAAAGCGACAGCAGATATCAGTCTAAATGGATTTTAAATTAATGAGGACCGTCAGATGTTAACAAAAAATGAACAGCTAATATAATCTGTAATTTTTACTTGGGAACTTGAAAAATGACTGATATGATGTCTCCAGACAGTTTCTAATGCTAGGTTGAGTACCTTTACCTAGTCATCAATAAAGTCATTAGGATGATTTTTGTGAATGGTGGTGATCATTTCACCCACATTATGGCAAACTTTCTTCAAATGGTTCCATCAGTTTGTAAATCCACCTGCAGCAGCTTCTGATCTATTTTTACTTTAAGTTTTTTTTTTTTTTTTTTACTGCAGCAAATTTCCCACAGGCATTATTTAGTTATCTACTGTGATTAAATGAGTTGCTGCTCTGTAATCTCCGCTTAGTCACTTGCCACTTTATTTGGTACACCCAACTAAAACAGTTTATAAAACAGTCCTGCAAAAAAATCCTGCCTTCATGGTGTTTATAATGTTTGTGTTTTTGTCCATCCCATTGATATCACAGAGCGTAGGCTAAATCACAGAAACACATCTCTGTTGTGCTGTTGAGTTCAACAAACTACATCCTCCAAAATGACCATACAGATCAACACCTCTCTAAAACCTCAACAGGACCGTTGTATTATAGACAGAGAGAGATAGAGCATTAGTTTTAGCTAGGTGTAACTAATACATTGGCAACTGAGTGTACACGTCAGTAATAGCTGAAACACCAGATATTGATCTTTATAGAATTAAAAAGAGTTAACAGAAAATACTACAAGTGACCTAAATTTGAATTGTTAATCTGAATTAATATAAAAACACTCCTGTGCTGCCGAGGTAAAACAGGACTCATCACTATGTCTCCTAATGCTGTCCAGACAGCTGTGTGAATCACACCTTATGTTATTCACGATATACTGTATGAAAACTGCATTTCATTAGCATGTTTTATCCCCCACATTCTCCATTTTAACCTTAAAAGCTTTGCATAAGTTTGTCATTTTGATCGTCTTCTGTCTGTTTATTTCCTCCTTAGCTACAGAGCACTATCAGAGAGCACCGCGATGGAGGGAATGCAGGTGGAGTCTTCAGCCGGTACAACATCATTAAGGTGTGTGTTCACAACACACAGAGTACACATTAGAGCTGTCAGTCTTCCTCCACCATATACCATTCGAATTTCATTTGTTATTTTTTTAAATATTCAAATATTAAATGCTCAAATGCAGCCTGTTATAAATATGTACTACACTACTCAGGCTTATGCATTGTCAATGCCACTGTAAGCATGTGGTTGTCGTTACACGTTCTGTCCACTAGAGGGACTTCCAACATCATCATGATCTACGTCATGGCGCATTGCATTTCTGGCACGCAACTTTGTTTACATTACATTCCACCACGCACACAGCGACAAACCCAACTCAGCAGAGAACTCTGCAATGAAACATGATCTACCAAGTGTATTGAAGCGGCTCTGTTGTAAAGGTTGCTCGGTTAGCACAATGACATCATGTTAGAAAGCACAGCCGGAATGATTTGTCATAAACTAAGTAACAATAGTGTTAGCTATGATGCTAACGGCATTGATAACTAAGCCAAACGGTGCTGCCACTACTATTTTAGTGATTTATGAGCAACTTGTTTCTTGCAGATTGTCACGAGAAAACAGCTGTTAGAAGGTAATATACAAAGTCGATGCTAACTCTGACAGCTGTAGGGCAGCTAATATTAACTTTAGCTGTCTCGATGAAGCTCCCAACTAAGCTCCTATAACTCGCAATGCAGATAGGAAACCAGAATGAGCTAACTATTGATAACGTAAACATTTTGGCTCGGTGGATGTCGATTTTAAAGTCATGTTAAAACTATTTCCCATCCTTCTTCCGATTTCCAGCCGCAGCCTGTCACTCCCCCCTGTACTACCGTTACTCAGTACGTAACGTTGGCTCACAATGCCTTGTTTCTCACTCCCGTAACTTATTGTTCATCAGACATGAGAAGAGGGAGATTAGCTAACTTTAGCCAACCTATTTTAAAAAAACAAAAAAATCACATTTGAATAGTAATTTCAGCATTCGAATAGTATTGATTGATATTCAAATTATATTTGACTGTCGGAATTCATTCCAACAGCCCTAGTACACATACACAGAGACCAGTTTTGTCTTTTAACGATCACACAGGAGGAGTTGAAACTTAATTAACTAACAAAGAGTCAAATTAAATGTGGTGTCTGGTTTGACTCATCCCTCCCTCTGTTCCTCCATTCCTTCCTCTGCAGATTCAGAAGGTGGTGAATAAGAAGCTACGGGAGAGATACGCACACAGACAAAAGGAAATCGCAGACGAGAATCACAACCATCACAACGAGCGAATGCTCTTTCACGGTAAATGAACAGAGTATATAGTTCAGCAGGGTGGGTTTCCTCACCATCTAATATATCAAGTATTTCAACAGCTTGTTGCTTAACTTTTTATATATTTTCTTACTTCTTTATTAAGTGGTCTTTATTAAGTGGTCTTCTTTTCTAACATTTGATGTCCACTTCTTCTTCTTCTGTATTAATTAAATTAAGGTTAAACAATGATTACTTTGTTTGGTCAATTTCCATAAACTTCACCAACGCTTTCTTCATCATTTTTCCAATATTTTTTTCCTGCTGTTATTACAAACATGTCTGAGCTTAACCTCAGTCCCTTGACTCCCATCCGTCTGTGGAGCTGTAGTCTCGCTTTGCCGGACCCTCCCTCAAAGCGTGCTGAAGGAGGGTCTGGCTCCTCCACATAGCATTCGGGGATAGGAGGAAAATATGAGGGGCCATCTGGGACATTATTCACAATTACCTCACACACTGAAACGGGAATTCACTTTCAATAGTGTTTATGAGAACATTTCAGTATAGCACGTTTTTGATCACCTCCTATAGTGTCAGTCACTTCCTCTTTGTTGACAGAAGTGAAACTCCTCGACCTTCTGCATCAATGTTCAACCATTCGTGGACTCTGAGACGAACTTCGCCATTGTGCGGTCTGAACTGTGAGGAAGTAGCAAACCCACAGGCAGTGGCAGAGCGTAGTGGACAGGTTAGGGTGTATGGTTTGACCATGTTCTGGATGTAGCCATTCACAGCACAATCGGCAAGTACCAGTGTACTGAATCGGATTTGAGAAACCACCGGGAGCCGGTGTGGAGGAGCAGGGTAGTATGGGAGAACTTGGGTAAGTTATAGATCAGCCAGGCTGATGATAAGCACCAGAGGTCGGCTAGCAGATGGAGGCACAACAGCCAGGAGTGAGTTGCAGTAGTCTAGGCGCGAGATGTAAAGAGCCGGGACCAGAACCTGCGCCGCCTCCTGGGTGAGGAATGGTCGTATCCTCCTGATCTTGTGGAGAATAAATCTTCTGGAGTGGGTTGTCGCAGAGATGTTAGCAGTGAAGAACAGCTGGTCATCCAGTCATTAATCTTCCATATCCACAACCCCCGGCACTGCAGTCGAGTTCTGTTTCTTTAAAACTTTAAACACTGTAGAGTTGAAAATCCCAGGAAGTCGTCTGGCTTCTGTGATGTCTGAAATGCTGCATGTGACACCAACGATCATACAGTACTATGTTCAAAGTCTCTTAGATCATGGATTTCCCAGGATAACACTTAGTCAAACAGTATCTGGATCTCTCTTCCTTGTCTGCGTTCTTTTTACATTTGTGCTGAGAGCTGTTTATACAAGGGGAGGTAAACTAATTGCAGAGGATGCTGAATGTAGACATATCATCATCAGATAGACTATGTTTTTATAATAACGCTTTAAATTATTATTGTTAGCTACTTATATTTGGGGCCTCTTCCGGTGGAGGCTCCAGAAATGGATAGAATTGTTCTTGTGTTGAAGCAAAGATAAACGAGAGGGATTGAAACGAGACGTGTTGGGATGTTTTCCAGGTGCCTATAAGCATGTGCATACAGGATTCGTTCCTGTCCCCACAGTGGAGGTCTGCAGGGAGAGTCTATTGCATGTTTTTGCGGTGTGATGGCCCTAAAGGTCCAGACACACCAAGCCGATAATCGGCCGTTGGACAGTCTGGCGAAGTCAGTGACTCGAGTCTGTTCGGTGTGTTCCGTGCCGTCGTCCGTCCGAGGGGCTGTCGTCCTTCATTTTGGCCGATTTGACATGTATAATCGGCGGGGCGGGCACTGCCGGCAGTCGGACTCAAATGAGCCATCTGATTGGTAGAGTGCTAACCCGGAAAAGGGGAGCGGAATGAGCGTGACTAGAGTCTCTCAAAATCTGATGAAAACCTTTTAAACTGACCTTTGTTGATCTGAAATGAAGACAGATTCAGCAACTGCATGGCCTATTTCTCGTTTAAAATGTTTTCAGAAACACGTTTCGGTGAACTATTTTAGTAAAATATGAGATCGTATTCTGAACAAGCCGCCATGACAGTCTGGCTTTGAATTTCCGGAGAAACCAGAACCACGTGACGGGTTTGTCCAATCAGCTGCCGGTTTTCATTTTTGGGGCGACAATACAGATTAGCGCCGCCTGCTGTTATGGAGACGTATTACATCTCGTCACTTTGGTGTGTTACGAGGCACTTTTTTGACCAACTCAGGGAGACCGATCAGTCCAACTGCCTTTTCTGCCGAGAGTCGGCCGTCTGGTCGGTGTGTCTCGACCGTAATATGAATGTGTCCTTTCTCCTGCCAGGCTCTCCCTTCATCAATGCCATCATCCACAAGGGCTTCGACGAGCGACACGCCTACATTGGCGGCATGTTTGGAGCCGGGATCTATTTTGCGGAGAACTCCTCCAAAAGCAACCAGTACGTGTACGGGATTGGTGGAGGCACAGGATGCCCCACCCACAAAGACCGCTCCTGCTATGTGTGCCACAGGTGAGACGTCTTTTAAGTTTAAAAAAATATATTCTCTTTACCATGGTGGCATGTTCATCTTATCCTGTTTGTTCCAACAACTTGATTCTTCCTGTGTGGAAGGAAAGAACTACTCGTCAGTACCCATGTCCCAATTCCACACTAAGTACTAATTCTAATCAGGTTTTGATTATGTAATTTGTTCATACCGCTAAAGTGACAACAGTTTACTCAAATATGCTGCTATGTATACCGAATATGTATACTGAATCCACTCAATTTTAGATGTGCCTTCAATGGACTCTATCGTCCCACAATGCATTGCGCAAAGAAACAGGAGAAAAGACAAACATGTTGCTTTCTTTACTTGTATTTCAAAGCTATCAGCACTTACTTAGTACATTATCATTTCCTGTTAGTGCAAAACAGTAAATCAAAATTGATTTATTGTACTAATTGCTATAACAATATATACAATTATTAAATTAGAATATAGTACTTTTTATCCTTTTATCAACCTTTTATCAACCACAATCACTGTTGTGCGTTACTGCAGGAAGCAAAATTGAGACGCAAAATAATTGACATAAAAACTCACTGCAACATAGTATTACTCTGAGTAAAAATAAAAATATAAAGCTATTTATTTGACCTTCACGGCATCATTCTGTGTTTTTGCATTTCAGGCAGATGCTGTTCTGCAGAGTGACGCTGGGTAAGTCGTTTCTTCAGTTTAGTGCGATGAAAATGGCCCACGCCCCCCCTGGACACCACTCGGTTATAGGTCGACCCAGTGTCAACGGACTGGCGTATGCAGAGTACGTCATCTACAGAGGGGAGCAGGTCAGTACACTAATCTTTTTTTTGACCACCTGTTTGTGTTAAATATTTTTGCTACATAAATTGTATGAAATAAGTAGTGTTGCACCAATTTTCATTATTCATAAATCTGTGGATTATTCTTTTGATTAATTGATTCATAATTTTGTCTATAAGAATGCCAGAAAATGTTTAAATACCCATCATAATTCAAAGGTGACATCTTTAAATAGCAGCAAATCCTTGAATCGATCATCATTTCTTTTCTGTCCTGTAACTGTATGTACACATGACATGAGTTCAACACTAGAAAGCCTAATATTTACTTTGAGTTCAATTTGATGTGATCCTTGTCCACAGGCGTACCCAGAATACTTGATCACCTACCAGATTGTGAAGCCGGAGAGTCTGGCCACGCCTGCTGCCACACCGGAGCAGAAGTCCTAAAATGCAATCACGGCTGGATTGGAAGAAGGCCAGACTGCAATGGACTAGAGCCACTCTCTGGAACTGAACTAGAGGGTGTTTTTAAACCTCAGACCCTAAATGAAAGTCTCCAGAGTTGAACTTAAGGTGGGTGAGGTGAACTGTCGACCCTCAGAAACAGACCTGGATGTGTCTAAATAGGAGATGAGGAGGAGGATGAGTTTTGGTGTGTGATACATGCCCAGTCCAGAGCAGCAGACAGCAAAATCTATCAGATTCGTTAATTAATTGGGTCTAATTTTGCAGGAGAAAATACAAATGGTTAGATCAACACTTCTGGAAGTGTACCAGTAAGCTAAAATATAAATTTGCAGGCCTCTGGCTCGATCCTTACAAAAAACAAAAAAACAATCAAGAAAGCAATTACAACAGGACACAGTCCAAAGGAAAACAAACATAACTGGTGTTGCACCTTTGCACACTGCTCATGTAATCTACCCCCAATTTTTTATCTGTTGTTTTGATATTGTGTCCTCTTGGCTTTGTGCATCATCCACATCAGCAAAACACCCTGAGGCCACAACAGCGATTGTTACAATGAGGGAACAGAAATCAAGCACATTTTATGTTATAGCTTGTCACATTTTTACCAATGAAACTCATGTTAACAAGATACAGCTTTCTGTTCTGTCACATCTTTTCTGCTGTAAACAAAGAAGACATTCTAAAACAAGTGTGAGCATGAACAAGTAAAACAGATGACAGCGGGCAAATACCCAAAAGTCAATAAGCAGAAAACAAACAATCCACTGCTACTACCGGTGCCGGCTGCAGACTATCCACTACAGTCCATACAGGGACCATCTTCTACACCCACCAGTCAGACCAAACCAGTTCATGTCAGAGGAACAGCAAAACTTAAAAGCTTTTTTTAGTTTTAAAATCCAGATTTTGGGCAGAGCTGAGTTGTGACAAGCAAGCAGCAACTGGAGACACCTGTCAATCAATCCAACATGCCCTAAACATACTGCTTTCCAAGCCTTAATTGCATTTCAAGGAAATCAGTTCTTTTCAAAATTGTTTTCCAATTCAATATAATACTGTTTGGAGTCAAAATCTAACGGTCATTATACTGTATAAACAACATCTTAAAAAGGTCCCATATTGTAAAAAGTAAGTTTTTTTTTTTTTTTTTTACTATAAAGCAGGTCAAGGTGCTATATAAATACTGGGAAAGTATCAAAACAAGAAATATATATATATATATATATATATAGATGGATGTAGAAAGTGCCCCTACAGTCATTCCCCGACTGCAATGACGGTGCAGAAACACGTTTTCAGGAGGGAGGGTTTAAAGAGACGGGCGCTAAAAAGAGCGTTTCAGACAGAGGGTAAATACATGTATATTCAGACAGACGGTATGAGAAAAATTATGTTTTTTGAACATTAGAGATGTAAACGTGTTCTAGTAGAAACCTAAAATACAAGTTTGAACCTGAAAATGAGCATATTATGGGACCTTTAAAGACCTTTCACATTGGCTTTGATGGTGGTTGCTGTTCGTTTCAGCTCAGATTAAAACTGTCCACAATCAAAGTGTGTTACTAGAACCAGGACCATGAGACCAAACTGTGACACTTTCATATTGTCGCCGTTGGCCAGAAACCTTGCATCTCCATATTTTGTTATTTAAATGTTTTTTTATTCATTTTTTAATGCTATCGGTCCCCCTTTTTGTCTGTGGGTTTTACAGATATTATATATATATATATATATATATGTATATATATATATATATATATATATATGTATGTATATATATATATATATATATGTATATATATATATATATTTAATCAGACGATTACCTTGTCAGACAAAAATTGCTCAATTAAAATGTTTTCAAATTAGCCTTTTATTTCCTGAAAAGCAACCGTTTTGCACATGCAAGGTTTTCACCCGACAACGATGATATGTACACGTACAAACACATACATACATACATCCATACATGCATAATGTGACATTGTTCTCTGTGAAGCCCTAAATTGTGAATTATATTGATCTCGTCAATGCTAAACATTCACATGATATAACATAACATTCTTCTACATCCGTGTGCTACTTATTAACATTTACATCTGGAGCATCTTTTTGTTTTTGTGTTTAATGCTGCCTTCTCGGCCCTTCCTTCTCTACCTGTAACTGTTAGTGCCCCCTAGTGGTGCAACAGAGGAATTGCTGGCTTGTAGTATTATGTTGAAGGGAACAAATCTACTGTATATCAGGAAGGCATTTATGTAGGGATTCATTTCTACAGTGTCTTTTTCTGAGGCCTATTCCAATTTTGTCTTTTTCCTTGCATGTTACTTTATGTTTCCATTATTTTTAGGTCATCGTTATACTCCTGAGTTTACACTCCTGAACATAAGCAAATGAGGAAAGTGACCCTAGTCTCTGCATCTTAGCAAGCCATTCAGCGGGCTGGTCACAGGCTTCAAAAAGATATTTATACAAACTAGAGATCTGCAGGTTGACTGAGGTTGAGGATGACGAAAAGGATAATGGCTATGTTCTACTTACTATAAAAAAGCTATCAAATTTGTTTGTATTAACCATTTATAGTAACACACACTAACATGTACGATAAACTTCATAACAGCAAGATTAACAAACTCCTCACACTACGTATGCTTGAAAGTTTTTTTTTTTTTTTTTTACTATACTGACCATGTTTTTCTGTTAATTATTTGTTTTTTTTATTAATGACACTGTACACCACATGGGACCACACGTTTTAGTTTCTTTCATGTTCATCACATCACGCCGAGTCGAGCAGTGCTGAGGTCTTTGAAATTCCATGAAACTGTGTGGAATGGAAAGGGAAATGACGAACAGTTTTTGAGAATGAATAGCCTTCAAAATCACTTGGAAACCCAAATCAGGCAGCAGCAACGGATTCATACCCGTTAAAGGCACATCACGTTTAAATCTGACAAAGCTGTTCTAATATTTCTTTTTATCCTGACTTTGTTAGCACTGCAGTGTCTGCCAGCCAAACTCAGATTTCAGCAGATTTGCGCCTTCAAGGTGAAGATGACGTTGGTCTGAGCCAAGTGCAAACAAACATTAAATCCACGCTAAGTGTGAACTAAGCCTAAAATCTCCATACTGTATGTGTAGAGAAACTTAACTGGTAGCTCAAAATAGTCGCCCCTGAGACTTTTAAACTAAACCTTTTTGTCAGACTATTTGCACGTGTTTTCCCTCAGTTTTGCATCCCAAACCGTTGATTGCAATAGTTCATCCCAATAACAATGATAACAAATTAACTGAGTAGCAGCACGTCAGCAAATTACAAAGTCAGTCATTGCAGGGAAATTGGAAAGGAAATGAATTGAAAATGAAATAGTAGACTGAATAACAACTGATGACTGAAGTAAAATTGAGAAAAACTAATCAGCTTGAAATTAAATTGTAATGGCAAAAAAGCGTTCAATGGGAAAATAAGAGTTAAAGCAGCGTTCTATGGCCCGATGTGAAAGCTACTCGGTAAAAGGATGTTTTTAAGACCAAGTGATTTTACCTGCCTAGAAGACATGTTTTTCTTCAAGTAAATTATTTAGGATCTGGCATTTCACAAATTGACTTAACCCTTGTGTTGACTTCAGGTCACATTGACCCGTTTTCAATTTTTGTTTTATATCAGAAAATATGGGACGTAAAAATAAGCGCTGAAAATTTAAACAATTTAAAACGTTGGAAAAAGCAAAAACAAACTGTAAAAAAAAGGCGTCAAAAAGTGTTTTTTTTTTTCAAGGTTGACGGGAAGACAACACAAAGGTTAAGTCATAAAGCTCTAATTGGATTTTTAATGATAAACAAAGCAAGTTTATAGTCAGTTTCTCTGAGACAAACGATTTGAGATGAAGTGGCAGCGTCACTGTTGGCTCTCTCGGCATAAACACAAACGGAGCAGGCAGAGGTTACGGCGTAGCAGCGTTGTATGATTTATTAGCAGAGAGCCGCAGACTTTGTTTTAAATGACTGTAAATAAACGAACTCCAGATGGGCCTTTTAATGGGTCTATTATGGATACTTTTGAGTTTGTTTTTTCTGCTTTTTTTCCTTTGAAATACTTTCCTTATGTGATAACTATTTGAGTTGTGTTTGTCTTTACTTATCTGTCTCAAGGGCCAGTCAGCCATCTTGTTGTAAATAGTTTGGAGGGTTGCCTGCGTGCGAGTGTGTGTGTGTGTGTGTGTGTGTGTGTGTGTGTGTGTGTGTTTGTGTGTGTGTGATCAATTCATGCCACATCTTCTGACCTGCCTTCTACCAAAAGCCAACCGTTAACTAACACATTTCCTCATCAGTACTGTTTGACCTCCTGTTGTACAGACACTTGTACAAAGCTGCTGACCAGCTAATATGTGGAACAGATACACTCCTCACTCTTGTACAGAAGAAAATCGTAATAAAAGAACTTAAAGTGTATTTTTGTCTCATTCTTTGTTCAGTTTATTGGCACCATGTGGTTACTAAACAGGATGTACTTTTTAATTCATATTACATTATGTCTTCATTTGCTTTTTGTTTACATCCACTGATGTCAACTTTGTCGATCCAAAAAAGTCATTTTCAAGTTAAATGGATAATCCTATTTCAAGACTATAAATATTTGTCCTTGTTTCAAAAAAGTAGAAACAACTCCAGGTATAACAATACATTTAAACTGCATCACAAACTACAGCCTCTTTATTTTCTTAGTGTAATTACTGTTACTTTTTTTTGTTTACATCTGATTATATTTTCCAATTTTTGTTTTGTAATGATAATGTTCTCCATTATATTAAATGATAAATAAATAATAATTACAGGAACTATAGCTAAAATGAGCTAACTAATACTATTTTAATTTTCTGACCTTCCGCTGTTTAACTGAAACAAACCTGTTATGATTAATGTACTTTTAGGCAGAACAAGTTAATCAACAACCATAAGCAGCTCTAGGTATGTGTGCCGAATGTAATCCAGACACACTGACATATGGCAGACCAGGACAATTCATTTCAACATTTAAAGTACATGTATTTCTTGGCTGAGATTAGGGAGGCAGTTAACTTTCCTAAAACACCAATTCATGCCGTCTCTTGTAATGTTAAATTGAATTTCTGTATTTGTGAGGAGGTTGTTTGGCAGCTCCGCCAATCCAAGAACAGAAAAAAAGAAATCATCAACTCATCTGGATGGTAAATCAAGATGGTGAGAAAAAGCAAAATCAGCAATACCCCCAACGATTATAAAAAAAAAAAAAGAAAAAAAAAAGGAAATATGAAAACAACCTTGAAACTTAGAATGTTTAGCAAAAATCAGAGGAAGCTGCTCCACTGCTGTGGATGTCATGTCTTTGGCCAGTGGTTCTTATGGTTGACTTTTAAAGATTCCACTAAAAAAGGTCAATGGACAATGTTATCATTTCTGACATGACATTTTTTACAACATACTATACTATGCCTTTTCCACTTTTTTCGAGATACTATGCTGTGACTTTTTTCGACATATTACACCATGACGTTTTTTCGACATACTACACTATGACTTTTTTCAACATACCATACTATGACGTTTTTCCACTTTTTTTGACATGCTATACTGTGACTTTTTTCAACATGCTATACTATGACTTTTTTTCGGCATACTATACTGTACCATGACGTGTTACCCTTTTTTCGACATACTATACTATGACTTTTTTCCACTTTTTCGACATACTATACTTACATTTCTCACCTGATACTTACTGGTTTTATTGTTTTTAATTACTTTTAATATGCTTGTTTTATGTGTTGGTTTTACTGTAAAGTGTCTTTAAGTACCATGTAAAGCGCTATATAAATAAAAATTATGACTTTTTTCAAGATACTATACTATGACTTTTTCCCACATACTATACTATGACTTGTTCCACTGTTTTCAACATACTATACTATGACTTTTTTCGACATTCTATACTATGATTTTTTCCACTTTTTTCAAGATACTATACAATGAGGTTTACCAGTTTTTTTGACATGCTATAATATGACATTTTTTCGACATACTGTGACGTTTTCGACATGCTTTACTGACTTTTTTCACACTTTTTTCGACATACTATACTATGCCTTTTTTATGACTTTTTTTGACATACTATGACTTTTTCATCACTTTTTTCAACATACTATACTAGGATTTTTTTCGACATAGTATATTACAACTTTTTGACCTACTACACTTAAGTTTTAGACACACTATATATTATGACTTTTTTTCGACATACTATGACTTTTCTTCGATATACTGTAACCTATGACGACTTTTTTCAACATACAGGCTATTTTTATGACTTTGTATGGGATACTATGACTTTTTATGACATACTGACTTAATTCCTTTTTTTTAAGACAAACTGACTTTAAAAAAATAAAATGTGGCATTATATACTATCACTTTTGTATGACACACATTTTTATGACACTTTTTGCCATTGAGATAATATTTTTTATAGTGCCCTCGTTTTGCGACAAGCCTGTGTCAGCTGTTTCCTTGTACCCCCAAGTGTGATAACGCCCCATTTCTATGCATTTGCCTGAGACATAAGCCTGCTGTTTTAAATGTATTTTTAATAGTTTTTAATGTCACTGCATAACCACAACCCTGGGAAAACTTGATGCTATTATTTTGTCACTAACACTCCTCTAGGGAATCTAGGGCTTGGACGGCCCAAGATGAGTATTCGGCTGCCAGGCTTATGGTGAATGGGCCTAACTGTCACCTCGCTGCCCCCCGCTGGCACTGCTCCGATACCCGTCACTCGGTCATACTATACTATGGCTTTTTTATCACTTTTTTTGACATCCTATACTATGAGTTTTTTTGACATGCTATAATATGACATTTTTTCGACATACTATGACGTTTTCGACATGCTTTACTGACTTTTTTCACACTTTTTCAACATACTATCCTATGACTTTTTTCAACATACTATACTCTGACTTTTTTCGACATGCCATACTATGATTTTTTATGACTTTTTTTAGACATACTATACTATGATTTTTATACGATGTACTATGACTTTTTTTGACATTCTATAGTATGACTTTTTTCAACATACTATACTATGACTTGTTCCACTGTTTTCAACATACTATAGTATGACTTTTTTTCAACATAGTATACTATGACTTTTTCCACTTTTTTCGATATACTATACCAGTGGTTCCCAACCTTTTTTCCTTGGCGCCCCCCCCAAAAAAACAACCCGAAGTTGAGGTAACTCTCGAGATAGAGCCTTACTTTCTTTTTTGATACAGAGGAGTTATCAGCACTTTTACGTTTCTCCGCCATGTTTTATTCATAAAATAGTGATGCCGTGGTGGCAGGAAAAACGAGGATGATAGCAGCTAGCAGCTGACCTGATGACAGCAAGGGCCCCAGGTTAAGAGGTCCCGGAGGTTTGGCCTACTAAGTAGCCTGCCTACAATTTTAAGCGACAACAAAAATATATAGTTTTTATACAGACTTTTGTATACATTATATATTCTACTGTATTATCACAATTTGTTTTGTTTTTTACCTCAACCTCAAAACAGATAAGGACTTGCGCCCCCACTGTGATCTTTGCCGCCCCCCGGACCCCAGGTTGGGAACCACTGTACTATACTATGACTTCCTTCGACATACTATACTCCGACTTTTTTTCAACATACTATACTATGACTTTTTTACAACATACTATACTACGACTTTTTTCGAAATGCTATACTATGACTTTTTTTCGACATACTATACTATGACTTTTTTCGACATACTATACTATGACTTTTTTTCGACATAACATGCAATGACTTTTTTCCACTTTTTTTCGACATATAACTTTTTTTCGACATAATATACAATTACTTTTTTCCACTTTTTTTTGACATACTATACTATGACTTTTTTCCACATACTATGAATTACTCCACTGTTTTCAACATACTATACTATGGCTTTTTTCCGACATACTATACTACGACTTTTTTCGACATACTATAATATGACTTTCATAAAAAAATTTGGACATACTATACTATGACTTTTTTCCGACATGCTATACTATGACTTTTTTTGACATACTATATTATGGCGTTTTTATCACTTTTTTTCAACATACTATACTATGGCTTTTTTTAATAACTTTTTCGACATACTATAATATGACTTTCATAAAAAGATTTGGACATACTATACTATGACTTTTTTCCGACATGCTATACTATGACTTTTTTTATAACTTTTTCGACAAACTATACTGTGACTTTTTTAAAACTTTTTTCGACATACTGTACTATGACTTTTGTCGACATACTATATTATGACTTTTATTGCTTTTTTTTGACACACTATACTATGACTGTCTATGACTTTGTTGATTTACTATACTTTTTTTATCGTTTTTTCGACATACTATACTATGGCTTTTTATCACTTTTTTTGACATACTATACAATGACTTTTTTCAACATACTATACTATGGCTTTTTTGTCACTTTTTTTTCGATACTATACTGTGACTTTGTCGACAAACTATACTATGAGTTTTTATAATTTTTTTCAACATACAATACTATTGCTTTTTATCACTTTTACTATACTATACTATGACTTTTTTCGTCATACTATACTATGGCTTTTTTATCACTTTTTTCGACATACTATACTATGACTTTTTTATCACTCTTTTTGACATACTATGACTATTTTCGACATACTATACTATGACTTTTTTATCACTTTTTTTTCGACATACTATACTATGGCTTTTTTATCACTTTTTTCGACATACTATACTATGGCTTTTTATCACTTTTTTTGACATACTATACTATGACTTTTTTATCACTTTTTTTGACATACTATACTATGACTTTTTTCAGTATACTATACTGTGGCTTTTTTCTGATTTTTTCGACATACTATACTATGACTTTTTTATCACTTTTATTGACATACTATACTATGACTATTTTCGGCATACTCTACTATGGCTTTTTTATCACTTTTTTCGACATACTATACTATGACTGTCATCATTTTTTTCAATATACTATACTGTGGCTTTTTTCAGATTTTTTCGACATATACTATGGCTTTTTTATCACTTTTTTCGACATACTATACTATGACTTTTTCAATATACTATACTATGATTTTTTTGATATACTATACTATGGCTTTTTTCATCACTTTTTTCGACATACTATACTATGACTTTTTCAATATACTATACAATGATTTTTTTGATATACTATACTATGGCTTTTTTATAACTTTTTCGACATACTATACTATGACTTTATTCACCATACTATACCATGACTTTGTTATCACTTTTTTCAACAAACTAAACTAAAGTACTGAGAAACTGATAAGATAAAACAACACACATAGCAAAGATAATTATTTGAAAGAATTATTATAGTGAGACGTAACTGTAGCAGAATAACTCACTATGGTTTGACAAGGATGGGATTCAAACCAACGCATGTAGAGGTCAATGGATTAGTAGTCCATCACCTTAACCACTCAGCCACCTCATCTGCCTTTGCCTACATACATACTATACTATACTATGACTTTTTTATCACTTTTTTCGACATACTATACTATGACTTTTTTCAGCATACTATACTATGACTTTTTATCACTTTTTTCGACATACTATACTATGGCTTTTTTATCACTTTTTTTGACATACTATACTATGACTTTTTTCCATCATACTATACTATGGCTTTTTATAACTTTTTTTGACATACTATACTATGACTTTTTATCACTTTTTATGACATACTATACTATGGCTTTTTTCAGCATACTATACTATACTATGGCTTTTTTATCACTTTTTTCGACATACTATACTATGACTTTTTTCGTCATACTATACTATGGCTTTTTTATCACTTTTTTTGACATACTATACTATGATTATTTTCGACATACTATACTATGACTTTTTTCGACATACTATACTATGACTGTCATCACTTTTTTCAGTATACTATACTGTGGCTTTTTTCTGATTTTTTCGACATACTATACTATGACTTTTTTATCACTTTTTTCGACATACTATACTATGGCTTTTTTATCACTTTTTTTGACATACTATACTATGACTTTTTTATCACTTTTTTTGACATACTATGACTTTTTTCGGCATACTATACTATGGCTTTTTATCACTTTTTTTGACATACTATACTATGACTTTTTTCGACAAACTATACAATGAGTTTTTATCATTTTTTTCAACATACAATACTATTGCTTTTTATCACTTTTTTCAGCATACTATACTATGGCTTTTTTCATCACTTTTTTCAACATACTATACTAGGATATTTTTATATTTTATATTTTTTTAGTATATTACAACTTTTTGACCTACTACACTTAAGTTTTAGACACTATATACTATGACTTTTCTTCGATATACTGTAACCTATGACGACTTTTTTCAACATACAGGCTATTTTTATGACTTTGTATGGGATACTATGACTTTTTATGACATACTGACTTAATTACTTTTTTTTTAAGACAAACTGACTTTAAAAAAATAAAATGTGGCATAATATACTATCACTTTTGTATAACACACATTTTTATGACACTTGTTGCCATTGAGATAATATTTTTTATAGTGCCCTCGTTTTGCGACAAGCCTGTGTCAGCTGTTTCCTTGTACCCCCAAGTGTGATAACGCCCCATTTCTATGCATTTGCCTGAGACATAAGCCTGCTGTTTTAAATGTATTTTTAATAGTTTTTAATGTCACTGCATAACCACAACCCTGGGAAAACTTGATGCTATTATTTTGTCACTAACACTCCTCTAGGGAATCTAGGGCTTGGACGGCCCAAGATGAGTATTCGGCTGCCAGGTTTATGGTGAATGGGCCTAACTGTCACCTCGCTGCCCCCCGCCGGCACTGCTCCGATACCCGTCACTCGGTCAGCTCGATCTCTGTGGTCCGAGTCCGACCCTAGTTAGCGTCGGTACTCCATTGACAGTTTATTTGTAGACATTTAAAGACGATGGCAAAACAAAACTTAATGTGGGAAAAGGGTATCTCGTCGGTCCCGCACCTGTTCTGAATAGTCCATCTTAATTAGTCCTGCACGCCGTCTTGCAAACTAACCGTGGCTTTTCGACTACCTAACAGCCGTGCAGAACAGCCAATAGGGAGACAGTGTGCCGTGACACTGATTAGAACGTTGTATGAAAATGACAATGATAGGTATTTGGATAGTAACTGAGTTCTGGGTCGTCTTGGTTCCTGAGAGAAACGCCACTGCATCTTTCAGGAGAGCGACAGGGGCATCCCGGCGTGTTGTCACGCATTGAAACACCCTTGGACCACCCAATAAGTAGTATCATGAATCTTTGCAATTGTAATAACTTAACTAGGAATCACACCCTTACCTATTGCTATGCTCACGTGAAAAAGGATGAGGAGAATTCAATGTTCTCACCACTGGGTGGCGCTCCAGACTAATATTTCTTTCTCTGTAAATAAATACCACACAGAGGTTCCTGGTATTATAAATGACAAAAAGAGTGTTTCATATCAATTAAAGCAGGGACACGCAACAGTCACTAAACCCGCATTATCTACTAACTGTACTTCTTCTTGTGTACTAATTCCTACATTACCCCCAATGTAGGTTTTAACAGAAATATATTATGCACTGTCTCAAATTACATGACAAATTAAAAAATAAAGATAAAGATAAATTGCATGCCTTTTATCGAATTGTGTGTATATATACACACTCAGTTTCACACCAGCATACAAAGAAAGCACACACAACTAAATCATTAAGAACATTATTTATTCAACAGTGGATCTTCAGTAATAAATACATGTACAGATTATTAATTTCACAATAAAATTGAGGGAAAGTTTTTTTTATATAAATGTCCAAATGGAGGATTGATATTGTCATGATGGGTAAAACAGCATTGATCAGACAGAGAGACAGTATAGACCATTTTATTTCTATGGTCTAGACAGATGAACTAACACCGAGAGGCAGACAGGTCAGACTGACAGACAGACAATTACCACAAGTACAAAGTATTGCGTTTTCCACTAATTGGCCCCTTTTTCTCTCGCTCTCTCTCTCTCTCTCTCTCTCTCTCTCTCTCTCTCTCTACATGGACAAAATGTCTTTATGCAGTCTAGTCAGTCCACCATCACCATGATGTGCAAATCAATCATAAATTATAAATACAGTATTGCATCACTTCAAAGTGCTACAGAGTTAGGTTGCGAAAATCTTAAAAAAAACATAAAAAAGGTTTGTTTTCTTTGAAACCCTGCGTGTGTGTATGTGTGTGTGCGTCGTGCGTACATCAGGACCTGGGTATAGAAGCAACCATGGTTGGACTTTGTGCCTTTGGATGTCTAGCCCAGAGTGTAAAGCTTAGCCTGGTCAAAAGCAGAAGCAATACAAACACTGTCTCAAAATTGTGACATTATGAAAATTTGACATGATGTTTGGGTGTGAAGCCCTAGATAGTCACTGCTATTGTTATTGTCCTTGAGTGGATTGTAAGTACGGTATTGCTGTGGACAACCTTTAAAAACAGAGAATCAACTGAATTATAAGGACAACTTCCTATTATTGAATGATGGTCTCAAAGCCCAAAGCTATCTTCTCTTTTACCTCAATCACTCATTTTTTTTCCAGTATGGATTCAAAAAGTGAAATCAATAAGTAATTGTTTTCTTATTTATCTCAAATTTGCTCATATTAAGGTTTTCAAGCACACTTTAAAAAATGCTATTTTTGCCTAATTCTCATAATTTTACTTTTCATGGTTTAGGTAGATTGTCTTCGTAGCTTGGGAAATCCGTTCACACACTGCTTTATATGTATATTTTTTGTCATTTGTTGTGTCCATCTGCGAGTGTGAGAAATGGAAAGAGAAGCTTGTGGAATAAGAGTCTGTACTGGTGAAATGCTGGGATTAACATTCAGCAATAGGCTTTCTAGAAGCATGCTTAAATCCACGGGATACCTTTATAAACAAGGCACAAAAACCTTGAAGGACCATTCGCTGGTGATGCAGATTTTAACCCATCAACTAAAAAAAAAGAATACGATTTTCCAAAGCCTTCTATTGGAGCCAATGTTTTTAGTTCATTTGCTATTAAATTAAACTTGCAGAAAAGAACTGAAACAGATGCCTTAAAAAAAGGTATGCATGTTTTGGAAAATGGCTATTAGTAAAGAACACAATTATTTATAATGGGTTAAAAACATACAAAACCATTAGAATGGTACTTTAAGTGGTTGTCTTCCAGAGCCACTGTGCTCCAAATGTTGCCCTCTGATCTAAAAAGGAAAGTTATGCTCGACATTTAAGAAAAAAACATTTTGTGGTGACGTCATTCTCTGACAGCTTTTTCTTGCAGCCCTTTCGTCCAAAACAACGGTTTTTCTGATGTAGCAGAATGGGTTTCCTACAGTGTGTGTTAGGGGCCTGCAGTGTGGTTTCCCAGTCCACTTTTTAAAAGGGGCCTGGCCTTTATTTGGCATCTTATTTTATTCATTTAGCCTGTTCCGTGAGGAGATAAGGAGCAGAGGAGAGGGGGTGGACAGGATGAAGATGAGAGGCAGAGATGAGAGGAGGAAGAGGAGGAGGAGGGAAGGAATATAAAAGGATGAAAAGGAGATGAGGAGAGGAAGGTGTGGGGGAGAGACACAGAGAGGAAGAGGACGTATGAAAGACAGGAAGCTCCGGTCAGAGCACCTGTCACGGAAGAGGCTCCTGCTTTCTATCACTGTCTCCTCCCCTCTTTTTTCCATCCATCTCTTTTGTCTGGCAACAGGAGGGACACCCAAAAAGGGGAAAGAGCGGGTGCTTAAAATTCCTCCTTCCTTCCTGTGTCCATCTCCTGTCCTAAAGACCTGTTGTCTCCATAGCAACAGACCCTGACTTCATACTGAGCTTATTCAGTTGGTAATCATGAATGTGTGTGTGTGTGTGTGTGTGTGTGTGTGTGTGTGTGTGTGTGTGTGTGTGTGTGTGTGTGTGTGTGTGTGTGTGTGTGTGTGTGTGTGTGTGTGTGTGTGTGTGTGTGGCAGAGAGAGACTTTGCTGCTGCTAATGCCTCTCTGTGCCAATGTTTGTGTGTCAGTGTGCCCTTGTGCCGTGTGTTGTTGTTTTTGTTTGTGACGTATGTATGGACGGTTTATCTTCAGAAAACGTCAGTCCAACACTCCATCCAAACTCCAAACTGAAACAAGTTTTGAAAGCCAGTTCATTTTTGGTCAATCTGAAAAAAAATCTCGTGTTAAAAATGGAAGGAGCGTTGGCTTTTTTTCAGTCTATGAGTTTTGAATCAGGCACCGTGACGCTTCTCACCTCCCCGCCCTGGAAGCATGTGTACATACTGACACTGACAGCTCTTCCAGCCAATGGCAGCCCAGTCTTTTCTGAGTTGGTTACCATGGGCAAGGCTGCGTTTGGCGATCCATCAGCAGCCGGGGGAGGCTGCGAGTGGGCTGTGGTGCAGGTAGGCGGGGTTCACCACAGAAACTGGGAAGTTGAAAATGAACGGAGAGGTGGCCGTGGCTGTCGTCGACGTGGTGGTCGTCGTGGAGGACTTGGGCCCAAGCAGTGGGCTCGCTGTGGAGGCCGCTTCGGCGGCCCACGAGGTGGCAAGGAGCTGCGACTCGAACTGCAGCAGCTGACCCATGAAGCTGAAATTGGGGGAGATGATGCTGCGACGCCGGCGAACAAACTCGAAGGCTTCGTCCAGACGCACTCGCTTCCTCTTCATCAGGTAGGCCAGGCAGATGGTGGCAGAGCGAGAGATGCCTGCTTTACAATGGACCAGCACTCGCCCACTGGAGTCCCGTACTGAATCTGAGGAGAGAGAGGGGTCAGAGGTTAGAGGTTTCCATAAATAATAAACACTATTTAGTTTCTATTGGCTACTAAAAAAAATCTCCAGACTGAATGATCACTATTGGATAGATTGTCATGGATTTGGTAAAGATATTCACGCTCACCAGAGGACGCCCTAATTATTTCCTCTAGCGCCACCAGCAGGTCAAAGTTTTCACTTATCCAGTGAAATATCTCAACATCTACTGAATGGATTGGCACAAGATTTTGTACATTCAGTCATTCAGTCCCTCCAGAAAAACGTGATTATGCGATCGCATAATTCAATGCATAATCAGCCAAAGTCCGCATATTTATGCAGGGGCCGCATTTTTTTCAAATACGCCGCATAAATTGCCGATTTCCGCGCAAAATATGCGGGGCTTGCATGATTTCATAATCTCCGCATTTTTTGTTGCAAAAAAGTCACATATATCTTAGCAGAAAGTTGAAAAATGTTGCGTTAACTTCACACAAGAGCAGCCATTTTCCCCTGTTGGGAACGTGACGTAATTACGTGACGTGAACATCATCGAAAAGCTGCAAACCTCGCGATGAAGTCATTATGAAACCGCAGTTTTTGCAAGTTCCCGCAATTTCATTGCATAAAATTGCATAAATATCCCTCGTATTCCAGCGCATTTTTTAATCAAGGATTTTTGCCCGCAACAATCACAAAAAAACTCCCCATTTTTCTGGAATTTTACCGGTCATTCATGGTTTCCAGATAATGTACCCTAATGATGTGTGGTAATGACTTATCCTCCAACGCCATCTTCAGGTCAAATCTTTCATTTGTCTAATACTTTTGTTTATGACAAAATGCCTGCCAAAAAAATGACCATTACCAATACCCATCAGTCTCAGCTGTACCTAGTGGTGGTTAGCAAGTGTTAACACGCTAAACTACGAGGGTGAACATGATAAACATCAGCATGTTTTCAGTGTATGTTAGCATGTTGACTTGCTCAGATCAATGCTGTGCCTAAGGCTAGCCTTGCAGAGCCGCTAGCATGGCTGGAGACTCTTAGACTTGTTTTTTGTTTGTTGCTATGGAGGTTATTTTCATGGTGGTTTGCCGCAAGCTCAGTTTCCATCATGAACAGTGACAAGGTTTTCCGTTTTATTTCATCTCTAAACCTGGTGGCACCGAATTTTCCGAATAGCACTGACACACCTCAAAATGTAGAAATCTCAGTTCACATTGAATGCAAAGGAGAAGTTGATGGCTAATTTCCAGCAGTTCCTCGTGCTTGCAAAAAAACTAAAATTAATTCTGGGCTGAAACATCGTGTTTAGCTTTTTCTTTATCTTTTTGAGGAAACAGTTTGTGCTCTCTGAACAGATAAAGAAAGAAAGGAATTTTACGGCTTTACATCATCATTCTGTGTGGACACCATGAACCTTAACAAACAAACCCGGAATGCAATTTCTTTTCTCACAGCCACCAAGTATTTTAAGCTTAACAGATGTACAGCTTTGCCTCAAGCTGTTTTCATGCCTTCCTCTCTCTGTGCAGTCAAACTAACCTCAAAGTGAGAAAAGCAGCAAATCACATTTAACTGAAACACGCAAGTGCAACATTTTTGAGTCATCAGCCTCTTTCACACTTCCTCCCCTGTCCTATTTATGGCTCTGCCTCTTTTAGTATCTTTAGACGCATGCTATTACTTTGAATAACCAGATTTAAGTAATAGATTGATTACAGCGTTTACAGTAACTCAATTTGCCCAACAGCCATCAGTTTCAATGATTAGTTACACAGTCACGTTATGAAGCATGTGTGCGGCCTGCAGGGAATTAGAAGCACAGAATATGAAGAGGATAATGGAGGGACTTTTTAAATTGTTTTTGCATGTCGATTAATTTAATCCCATCTTCCACCATTGCCTCTGTTTTTCAGTCTAACTTTTTGCTCTCTTTCTCACACAAAACAGATAGATTTCAGTTAACTCCACCACAGAGTCTGTTCACTCGGTAACAGTGGATGAGTCAGACTCTGGTCCCACACCAGCTAACCATGACGCATACCAGCACACACACCTACACACACACCTACACACACACGTTGTGGACGTACAGCATGGATACGTAAAGCAAAAGCAAATCACACACTTTGCTAGATTACATACACAAACGAGAAATTGTGCTCCAGAGAAACGATTGATTGGAAAATGTTCTCATTCCAAATGCGTTCCTCTGGTCTTTTCCTTGATTGTATAACATTGTTTTGTTCCGCAATAGATTCATTGGATTAGATTTTGGGTGGTGTTTTCTTTCTTTTTCTGCTGAAATGTGAGTGATAAAGGGCTACTTGGAAATAATCAGTTGCGGCAGATCCCAGTGAATAAATGTCTGATTTGTTGTCATGTGCCTGCTCTATATGCACAGTGTGTCCGGTGCATCTCTTATCTCTGAAAGCTCTTCTGGGGGGAAATTCTCAGGCTCTCGGAAGGAAATAAATATCCCAGCAATGAGAACTTAGCACACAGAACAAAGATATTAGATTTAATTTAGTTAAAGAAAACATATATCTAGACCTGCAATGATTTGTCATTTGAAAGAAAATGTATCTCTTTTGATAATCAATTAACCTTTCAGTCAATTTTCAAGCAAGAATGTGAAATATTTGAAGATTTTAGCTTTTCAGATGTTAGAATTTGCTGCTTTTCCTTGTCTTACATTATACTAAATTGAATAAATTGGGGTTTTAGACTGTTGGTTGGACAAAACAAGACATGAGATATCATTACTTGGTGCTCTGGGAATTTGTGATGGGCATTTTTCTGCTGTTTTATAGACAAATTATTAATCGTGACATTATCTTATTCGATAATGAAAATTATCCTAAATTAATTGCCACCCTACATATGTCTTGTAATGAATAATAAAAAGGTCTTTGACGTGTTTTAGCAGACATACTAGACAAACAAACGTAACTTCTGTTTTAATAACCAAAAAATGAACCACATAAAGCACAAACCATGCCTTAAGGAAGCTCATTACAGTTGTGGTTTCCCACCATGGGAACGCGTTTGTTGTGCTAAGATCTCACACACACACGCACACGCACACGCACACACACGCACTGACCTATGAATTCAATAGCCTCCAGGAACCAGCAGCTGATGTCTTCTTTATGGTTGTCCTCAACGGGTATACATTTGTACTGGTACGCCCCCTCGAAGTGGTTGGGACAGTCGGCAGACACGTTCAACAAGGCGGAGATTCCTATGCCGTCCAAAACCTCTTTCTTTGAGGCGTGGAGGGCGCTGCCAAGGTAGAGGAACGGGAGGATCTCAACTGGGCCGCCCTGGATGACAGACAGATGGCAGAATGATGATTAATACTTTTATTTCATTAGAAATCAGCAGTAAAGAGACAGATTTTCTGTTCTGAGGCTGTTTGTTCATAATTCAGTCATTACATGAAGAAACGTCTTCTGACCTAACCCGGAGAGTCATGTTGGACAGAAGTTACTTAAATGGGGAAACAGCTTATATGATTAAGACAAAGAAGTCACTGTCTCAGTGTGCAACAGAGGCCAGATGGCAGATGACTTGAGTATGTGTGACCACGCTTAAATGTTTTGCTAATCACATTAGCCACGCCTTTAATTGAACAGGGGTAGCTTATTATCTGTGTGATTAATGCAGGGTCATTTGATATGGGCTATGTAGCTTGTTAAGAGTAATTTTCCCCATACTGAAACAGAGGAAATAACCGAGTCTGATGTCTGTCTGATGAATTGACTAATGTTTACATGCTTATGCCATACGATTCAGTGGAAATGTACTGTAAGCGTGGTATTGATTTATCAGTAAGTACAACAGATCTATGTTGAGGATTTACATTCACCAGTCTCTCATGTTTCGATAAAAACACCTTGTACTAGTTCTTCTGAGAAAGATATGCTCCACAGCAACATTTCCTCAGAAAGTCAGATCCACTTAATGCCATTTATAACACAGCAAAGACGGGATGGTTTGAAAAAGGAAGTATCTCACGCAGCATAAAAATGTGAATACGCGTTTGTCCTTTCTGGTTTTTAAAAATAGTATTTGTTGGCTAGAACATAAAATATATATAAAACATTTTTTTTTTTGATTAATACAAAATGAATAAATATTCTAGTCTGTACTACTGTACATAAAAAAGGAAATGTAACCTGATTTTCACATGTACCAATCTAATTTTGTATTTTGAAACATATTTGAAAGCATATTCCAGTGTAAGAGTAGAAGTGTTGTTTTCGCTTTCATTGGATCTGCGGGGTCAGCCAGCTGGCGGTCTATACCGGTAGTGAGACTTATTGACGAGGGCTCTGTCTGTTTATGTCACTGCCGCTGACGACCTCGGTACTGACGCAGGAAATGATCGATACTGCTAAGAGGATGTAATGTGAGGGGGGAGAGAGTGGATGCTGAGAGGAAAATTAGCAAGTGAGATACTCAACAGGAAGCTACAGTATTCCTTGGGAAAAAAAAAAAAAAAAAAAAAACACTTGATAGTGTGGCCGAGACTATGAAGCATTTTTCTTAGAGAACGCACAGAGGCTGGATTGTCTGCGTCTCTCTCCTCATGCGTTCCAGTGGAATTAAACCCGAAACCACATGTGACTGTGAATGTTGCATCAAATCTGCAGGCTCAAAAAAACAGCAGATCACTGACCAACAAAACAAGACCACCCGGGTCACAGGAAGTGATGCAGAGGTGAATCAATAGTGAACTATGACCTCTAAGCTTGTTCTCGCAGGCCGTTAGACTGAATAAACAAGTTTGTAACTATACTTTCCCTGCTTTTAATACCCAGACTGGATGAGGAAATGGGGTTGAATAAACGTGGGGAAGTAACAGTAACGTTACAAAGCAAATAGCTTCCAGTGTTGTTCCTGTGTCCAGATGGCAGCTCTCGCCGTCTGTGTGTAAAACTGTAGTTGAAAACACTTATTTGACGGACGTGACATTGACAAATTCCAATTACTTGTGATGGCTTGTGTGTGTGTGTGTGTGTGTGTGTGTAATTTGTGATTATTTTTCACATTTAAGAATGAAATCATTAGTTGCAGCCTTAACTGGCTGCACACACTCGACAGCAGGTTGACACTGGTATGTCATTTATAGTGTTCTTTTCGGCCTGAGAAGGTGTGAGTTGGGGTTTGTCTGCGTCCTGTGGCGTTTTACCTGTTCGTGGTGTGGCGTCCCACAAGACGAGCAGGCAGAGTCAACGCTGGACTGGCTGGTGAGAGTCGGTAGGGATTTGGTTTTTATACAAAACTCTGGGTATTCTGAGAAAAACCTGTCATATCCACCTGGAAAAGAGACATCATGATCAAATACGATGCATCTTAACATATCACAATGGAAACATTATTATAGTAAAATATGACAGATTCAATCACTACTGCAGCAGACGGACTTTAGGATCCTCCAGGAACATATATGTATTATATGCATAAAAGACTGCGGAAGCAGCATACATCAGGACATAGAAGCATGGCAACCCACACCAGGATTTACACCTCTGCATTCAGTGAGCCTGACATTAAGACAATTGAACCGACCCCTGACCTATTCTGTCCTGTGTCTACTACGTGGATTTGAAAACAATTTCATCTTCCCTTTGCTTATTTGTTTTAAATTATACATCTGCATTTCTGACCGCTGCTCCCTGCACCTCAGGGATCACATCAGATTAACCGGGAAACGTCATCTTTATAAGCTACACCCATACACTCCTGTGCTTCAAGGCGTCTTCGCCATGATGCACACACAAAAAGAATGCGCCACAGCTTGCAGCAGCTTTGCCTTTTCAAATTCCCTCCAATCTAAATATAGTCTGGTGAAATAATTCGAGATTGATTTTAGGTTTTACAGCTTCCCATCATCGATCTACCCGAAGTAGACCGTTTCTGAAAGGATGATGTGCAAGTCCCTCCGGTTTGTGGCTTCTGCGCACCAGCATTACCTCATTCACTCAGCTCACAACCACTGGTCTGTGCGTGAATGTGTGCAGCTGTGAGTGACTGAGTGAGTGTGCGTAATGTAAAAAATGACACCCAGTGCACGAAAATAAAGTAGGCACGATAGGAAGATATTTCAATCTCTGGTTTGTAGCGTATTGGGCAGCTACAACATTCAGTAAATTTGTGGTTGCAATAAAATAATATTGATTACACTGGTTGAACATTTTTATTAGAAATGCCCCAGATAGGCTGGTGGCATATCTATTGAAATTAGACTATTAATGAAATTTGAAGCTATAATTAGCTGTGATTGTCCCATTTAAAGCCTCATTAAAATTAAAAGCACATTATAATGCACTTTTATCATTATTGTTTTTGTAGGGTACATCTTTTTTTTACTAAAAAATAATTGTATTGACTTATTCAAGACGATATGTAACTTGTATTTGGATATATATTAGAGATGAAAACACCCTTATTGTCACTAATAAATTAGGCTGAATTAAAAAAATCATTATTTGTGTTATCATTAATAAAACTTTTATTATAATAAATTGTATACCTTTTTACCACCCTATATTAAGGTTGAATCACAGAATAACCACCACTCAACGGTAACATTGAATTAAATGCTTCAACTGACCGTTTTGAGGCTGACTCCTGAATGTAATGACCGTAGGCTACTGGTGCTGCTGGTCTATTTTTATCATACTTAACGTTACATGCTGCAGCTGACCCCATATCAAACTCAGTGTTATAATGAAGCACATTTACCTTTGAGCAAGTATATTTGTGTGCCGGAGGAGTAACTGCACACGGCGTTGAGCACTAGAGTCAGTGTGCTGTCCTCCTTCACCGTCTCGGAGTCCGGCGTTCTCTCGTCGTACAGCACCACGGCGGAGTACATCCCGGAGCGGAGGCGGCTACGGACCTCCTCGTCCCCGGCCAGTATCTGGTCCAGGCTGAGCACGGTGCCCTTGGCCCTGCGGCGGACAATGGTGTAGCAGCGGGCGTTGACGGCACCGCGGATGTGCCCCGCGTTGAAGGCGAGGAAGGAGCGGCAGTCCAGAAGCAGGCACTTGGCGTTGTCGTCCTTTAAGAACCGCTTCACCACCGGGCAGTCCATCTCGCCCAGGTCCTCCATCGCACGTCCTTTCAGGCTGTGTGTAGGCTTCACTGTCGGTTATCTCCTCTGTCTGTCTGTCTGTCTGCCTGCCTCTCTCGCTGTGCCTACACCGCCCTGCAAACTTCGGATCCTTTGCGCTTCTCTTCTCTTCTATCCCCGCATTGTAACCGCACTACTCTTCACACTCATTCCGTTCACCTCTTTCTCTCTCCCTCTCCCTCTACGAATGCTGTTCCTCCTCAGGATTGTTTCTCTTTTTTCCTTTTTTTGTGAATGGTTGCATCGCGTCACGGCGGAAGTGACGTCAACCAATAGCAGCCAATCACAAAGCGTCCAGTTTCTCGTCCCCTTTCCTCCTCTGCCGTTCATTCATAAAAAAAAAAAAAAAAGACAGACATCAATGAAACGAGAGGCGATGGGGAAGGAGATAAGACTCAATGGGGCATACATTGGAGTTTGGTACTCGCTATGCCTGAACCAGCTCATGACCACATTTGGATGATAGTTTGTTATGATGAAATAAAGAAGTTAAAGGAATAAAAAAACAAAAAACATAGGCCTACTTGTACACAGGCTACTAATATCACTAAGAATTAAAACACAACTCTGCAGCTAGGCTATGTGGAGCCTTTTAGCCTATTTTATCGTTTTTGTTTGTTTTGATTTGTTTAAAGCCACACATTCAGTCTCGCTGATCTCATTAAACCGTCCACCGTATCCATTTATCCTCATAAACCCAGTTCCCTGAAATAAATGTGGCATTATGGAATAAAAGTCTCCTGAAATAAATAAATGTGAACTTATGAAATAAAAGACCCCTGAATTAAATAAATGTGGACTTGTGAAATACAAGTCGCCTGAAATAGCATTTAAATAAAAATTGTATTGAGTGTAAATTAAACTGTATTTGATTTTACTTTCATGTAAGGTTCATTGATACTTTACCTTATTGCTAATGTCTGGTTTTGGTATAATGTGCTGAGAAATGTAAATATGTTAGACTGCAGTTGGGTGTGCTTACGTGCGCACATAAACGTTTGTGTGTGCACGTATACATCTGAGTGTGCATCTGTGTGTGTGGGTGTGTAATCCTACAAGAGGAAACGCAATTTGCATCTCCTATCACACAGCCTTAGTTAGCGTATCTAGGTATTTGCATGTTGATCCCGTTTCTATAGTTACGAGAGAGCGCAGCACAGCAGCAGATGGGAGGAGGAAAAACCCAGACACCCTGACACAAACAGACTGGCTGCAAAATAGGCAGACACTCTGAAAGAGACAGACATATAAACATTTTCCATACAGTACATGGGCATTGTGTTTTTTTTTTGTTCACAGGCCTTAATACTCAACTCTTGAAGTGTTGTGTATCTGATTTATTTTTAATGAATATTTCAATAACATGTAACTGATGTAATACAAGTATGATCTGAGAGCAATGTTGAAATTACACTAAGCAGCTGAAACTCCTGAAATTCTTGTTAATAATGTCATGGTATGTTTAACATAGTGAAAGAAAAGAGACTGTCTAGACAGTCTCTTTTCTTTCACTATGCAACTAACAGTAAGCAAAAACAAAACCTCCAAAGAGGAAATGTTGCATGGTTAAAAGGCCAGAGTTACAGATATAAAAATATGTAGGTATGTCTATAAAAAAGGAAGCAGTCACATTTTGTATTATATGAAAAAGTTCCAGTTTCTGTATAAAATAAATTTTTTGATTTTCATAAGATCCATATTATCTGAAGTTACTAGCCATGAGAATATGTTGTTCCAACACATGTACACGCAGTATCTGTCCTCAGTTTCAAATGGGTACAGCAATATAGTATTAGACTTCCGTAAAGTTGCAAGTGACAGATTTAAAAAGAACGATCATAATTGATGCAGCAAAGGTCGAGATATCCTGAATTTTAGTTCAAAACACTGAATTCTACATTTCCCATAAAACAACTCAATAGACTCTTTCGTTAGATCTTCCCTGGCACATCTTTCAAGCTTGACGTTTGTTGCAATGCAGTGTTTCCTCCTATACATTTGTAGACTCAAAAGATACCACTTGAATTATTATTATTATTATTATCAGACTTGACAAAGCGCCTCGTGCCCTCTATGGAGACATCTGCCTTTGTTGTTTGTCCTTCACATGCCTCTGGATAAGATTTTGTACAATATATCCACATTTTCAAAGTGTTAAAAGTGACTCCATGCAGAAAATGTTGTATGATATATAGTATATATATTCGGTGTGCATGTAAATGTGTGTATCAAGTTTGCTGCCGGTGAACAGTTAACAGAAGCACTGCAGCAAAAAATAAATCATGAATGAAAGGACCTTGAATGTTAAGACGAGAAGAGGTAAGATGGAAGATGAGACAGCGACAGGCACAGCAGGGATGAAGTGGAGGAAGAGATGAAGGATGGCAACGAGAGAGAGGGAGGAGGATAGGTGAGGGATGGATGGATGATTGAGCAAGAAAAAAGAGGTGATTACTTGTGTTGGATTGCAGCCTCTAGTGTCCCATATAAACAAACACACACACACACACACACACCACGCCGCATTACTATCAACCCTAAACAATGCCTTCGCGCAGGCGGGATGGTGCTGCTGCCGTAGCAACAAGGGAGAGGTGTGGGAGGGCGGAGACAGCAAAGGGACTGCGAGGGGATTGGCTGGAGAGAGACTCTGCACTGATGTCATCCCTCTCCCACTGCTATCCCCTGTCCATCCATTCATTCCCTCATATCCCTCGCCCCCATGCCGTCATCCATCAATAAAGTGGATGAGTTAGAGAGAGAGAGAGAGAGAGAGAGAGAGAGAGAGAGAGAGAGAGAGAGAGAGGAAATTTTGTATATGAGCTTTGCACACGTCAGTGTTGGTAAATATCTCTCGTACTCCTTTTTTACTCCGTGTCTTCTCTCTAATCATGCACTTTGTCTCTTTTTTTTTACCCTCATCATCCTCTCTGTATAATGTTGATCATTTTCTCACTTACAGACACAGTGCATATTACAGTAATACAGCTTTTTTTGTAAATGGAATGGAGTTAGCCAAAAGGCTTTCATCTTTAGTCCCTACACATGTTACACATGCCCTTCAATAGCATTTAATCATACAGAGCAATAATAAAAAAAGTTCTTTATTATGTATTATCTTTACTCACAAAAAATGTTTTTGTGAGTAAAGATAATAAGAATTATATACAGTAGAACATCATGATGCAAAGTGTCAGGTACTGATTAAAAATGTGCAACACAGAAGCATAAAGTACAATACATGCCAAGATATCCTGACACACATGAGAATGGTATAAATTTTTTCAGCAAGAAAGTGAATAGGTGTATCTCAAAATGTCAAACTATCCCTTTGAATGAGCTCTAGATGAATAGTATGTAATGTAGCTGTATAATATATGTAATAAACAGTAGTCAATAATAGTGCAATGAACTGCTGTGGTTTTAGAATGGAAATCCTGCATACATTGAGTACAAATAAAGTCCACAAGGCAGGATAATTAAAACACCAACACACCATAAAAAAACAACACACACTCAGACTTGTATGAGTGTGTGTGTGTATGTAATTCATGTGTGTACATTCTAGATCTGTCCCACTCTCCAATCCCATAATCCAGTGGTTAAGCCTTGACTGAGTGCCGCAACATTTTCACGAATGAGTTTGTGCCGTTTGTCACGTGTCTGTGTGAGTGTGTCGACAGAGGCAGGGAGAGAGGGATGAAGGAGTGACAGAGTTATGTGTGTGAAAGAGGAACAAAAGAATGAACATATGAGAGAAAAACGATGAGAGAGAGAGATGGTGTTCTGTTTCTATGATTTTCTTGTTTTTGTTTTGTTTTTGTTTTTAAATTTATATATTTTAGTTTACTCAATGAATTGTATGTATTTTTTCCAATAAAGCTATACAAAAAAGGTAGAGTGAGAAAGAGGGCAAAGGACAGAGGCAGGGGGGAGTTGAGCAGCGGAAGTGAGTGGCGTGGTGGGGGTTGTTACTCTGTTTGGAGCAGATCCATATTTTTGTCAGAGGCAGATTCTAGTCACTGACAAACAGTTGAACCTTTTCACTGGGATGACCAAATCAAAAAGATGATATTTTTCGACCCCCTCTTTTGAAATAAAAACAGTAACAAACCACATTTCGTCAGTGCTATTGTGCATGTTGGTCAAGTGCATCAAAAGGACAGACTCTTAGACCATGCTGTATTATCTGTTTTTACTCTTTAGGAAAAGGACACATAATGGACAACAGGTGTCTAACACATTAAAATGCTAGTATACCGAAATCCAAAATAAAGCATACCACTCTCTACAATACAATAATGGTGAGTAAATTATTGTTGTTGTGCTGATCAGAGCAATGTGTCCCAGTTACTCAGGATAGTAACTATCTGCCCGGCTTAATGGGGTAAGTGAGAAAACATTGTTTTGAGAGTTTCCACAATGAAATTTCTACACTGACTATTTGTAGGCACACGGTACCCTTTAGTAGTTCCCAACCCTTTGGCTTGTAAACCCTTAAAAGAAAGTAGTGTTTCCAGTACTTGCGTCCCCTGGTTGCATGTGTCAGAGTTTGGAAATAAAACATTAAACAGAATTGAAATAAGTTTAGATATTTGCGTAAACCTGTTGTATGTTGATGTATTAGATAAATACACGTGATGCCAATGCTTTAGGAAATGTTTTTTGGGTTGGAATGTTTATCCAGAGCAGTTTGTGGAGACTCTGTGGGTTAATGAGTAATAAAACAGGTCACCAGCTGCTTATCCTCATTTCAATGGACCAACTTACTTAACGCACACCCACACACACACACACCCACACACACACACACACACACACACACACACACACACACACACACACACACACACACACACACACACACACACAGGTCATGCACTGAATCCCTTCTTGTCTGGACCTCACATGCTAACCTAGTGCAGCGAGGCTGCAGACATTCTGTCGGCACACACGCACGTGCCTAATTGCCTCTTTACTCCAACTGGTTATTGTGAATGGGAATTGTGAGTTTCTTATTTGATCATTGTGTTACCTACTTCCTCCTCAGCCTTAAGTGCAAACACTTAATATTAATATACGCGCTATTTGATAATCCCGCTCCTCAGATCTCTGCAGGGTAAATCCAGACAGCTAGCTAGACTATCCAATCTGAGTTTTCTGTTGCACGACTAAAACAACTTTTGAACGTACACATGTTCCGCTAAAACAAGTTCCTTCCTGAGGCTATTTTACAGCGGCACCATGGCTCCGTCCAGTGCTTAGCGCCGCCCATGACGATTATGATTGGTTTAAAGAAATGCCAATAAACCAGAGCACATTTTTCTCCCATCCTGGAATGCTGTGTGGACTAGCCAGACCCTCCTCTACAGCGCTGTGGAGGAAGGTCTGGCAATGCAAGACTAGGGTAAGAGAAAAGAGAGTGGTATCAATCTTCTTATCCAACTCTCAGCATGAAAGCAAATAAATGCATTTCCAAAAATGTCTAACTATTCTTTTAACGTAAATGTCGAACTTTGCCTTGGTGTTAGCGCCACATGCTAAGCTTCCAGCACTGTGAGGAACACGCAGCTACACTTTCTATGTTCAAAGAAACCAATGAGAAAAACAATGAAGCCTAACAGAAAAAGTACATTACATAAAGCACGCCTTTGCTTGTCATGGAGAATTGCTATTACAGTGGCATGACATTTTCAACCCAAATTGCGGCAAATAAACCTAAAATAAAAGTGACATTACGTGTATATAATCTTTTTTTTCCCTTCTGTCTCTATCTATTTCTCTCTCACACACTCACAAAAAACACATTCATCATTCAAATCCCTGTGTGTGTTTTGAATAGTCAAATTAGCACAGGATGAAACGGTGAGATCATATTCAAACCTATTCATATTTTACTCAAACATCTGTAAGCCAGGGGCAATTGTGCACCCAAACATTCCCGTTACACCTACAACGTTCAAACTGTGTTTTCGAACTAAGAGGCTAATACAAATATTGTTTTAGTAAATGAGAATAGAAGAGGTTATGATCCTGGAGGAAGCAAAGTACCTTCCTGTAATAAATATTGTCTCACAGCTTGGGCACAAATCCAGACTGCTTGTTTTTATATGGTGCAGTCTGGGTAATGTCCACAGCCTGGTGCAGAGGGGTTTAAGAGACAGCGGCAATACCAAAGAGAAAGGTGAAGGTACAAGCAGGCATCGTATTTAGATGACGTGATGACATGAAACAGTTTCCAGCAGAGTTTTGTATCACTTAGGGCTAATGTTCAAGTTGTTATGGCCCGGTTACACCAGACATGCACAGCAAAATTCATCCATGTGTTTTCACAAAATGTGCAGTCTTAGTTATAGAAGCTTGGTGACATAGTGACTACTCGCAGGGCTAGTTGGTAAACTACTGTAGCTAACAAGCTAACCGCTGACACGCTAGCCAACCGGAAACAGGCTAACACAGTCATTTTCTCTGTACAGGGCGTTTACTCCCCATAGTCTTTTGTTCTCTGGACTGTTGTACATCATTTCATTCAATAAATGTTACTGGAGAAAGATAAAAGCTCTCTGAGCTAGCCTGCTTGCTAACTGCCAGTTATCAAGCTTCTTAGCTCAGTTGCTAATGGGGAAAAAAGGTTCACAGCCTAGTCATGTAAGTCCTAGTTCAAACTGTAACTCTCAAATCCTTCCTCTTTTGTAATGCAGTTTATACTCAGAGAGACAAGGTTAAATGAAAGTAGATGATGCAACATCTCCATTTTGGACTCTCCAGCTCTCTGTTCTCCCATAGGTCAGCACATTCAAGATGTGCTAGAGTTCACGTAAACTGAACCTGAAGTGAAAAAAATACACAGATTCACCTAATCCACTGGAATTAATTGATTTTGCTGCAACATGTAACTGTACCTGTTAATGTGAGAATAATGTGAAAATAATAGTTTTAGTCCAAAGTTTGTAGTTACTGAATTAGTTTTCTTTTCAAAACAGCCCAACGCTAAAAAAACATACCCTATATCTTTATTTTTATCAGTGCAAACAAAATAACATTAATATTTTAATTTAAAAAAAAAAATAGTACATTGTGAATTAACAGACAAGACAGTTACACAAAACATACACACAAAATATAATAAAGTTAGATAAAACATAAAATAACTGACACAATTAGTTGTGTATGTCAGTATAATTCAGTACTCTCAAGGTGTATGTGCACACATGTAGCCTATATGTAAAAAATGTGTACGGGGCAAATATGTCCCTGTGTAGATATGTCAAAGTGAGAAAGAAAAATTATATATTTGATACTTTTTGCTATTTGGTGACAACTACTAACCATTAATGACCTCTTCTTAAACCCAAGTTTAATTTTTTCCCTTTAAAAAAAAGAAAAAGAGATTCACATTATTTGCATCAGTGGCTCAGGTTCTCTCGCTGAGTTTTGAATGAATGACTATGAATGAAGACAGTGAGGAGGATTATCTTCAAGTCAAAAGCAGGCAGGGCTAAAGCACAACTTGTGTGAGTGTGTTTGTCTGACATGTGGCAGTCTGAACAGAACGGATACGGGGATTAAAGACAGGAAACAGACTGCCGTTAAAACCCCTTTCCACATCCGTACACAAACACTCTTACATGCAAAACGTACATTTAATTTTTGCATCTAGATGCTAAAACTGTATATTTTACTGCTGCTAGCATGCACAACCTGTCACCGCACTCTCCCCGTCATCTCATGTGGCAGAGGTGCTTCAGACTTGACACACAAGTTGACGTCATCAATCTGACATGTTTCAGTTTGAGAAACTGTGACGGAGCCACAAACTGTGGTTACTCAGGCAACAAGCGGGGTAAATATGACTGGTGACGACAGGTAAAAACACACGTACGGACACACACATAGAGACAAGCACATAATCTCAAAGCACACATGCATATACAGAAAGACAAACCATGCTGAAGTCATGTTGACCTGTGTTTCATACCTTTCTGTTAATTTTCCCAGAGACAACATGAAGGGCAGTTGACCAGTGATGGAGGGTACATGGGGAGGAGGGGTGAGGAGAGGAAGACAGGAGATGAATGGGGGAGGGACGAGAGGAAGCAGAGTGTCCTTGTTAATGTGACACGGTCACATTTAAGTGATTGAATTTCCTCTGTGCGCGTGTGTGTGTGTTTGTGTATGAGTGTACAGCCATGAGTCAATTGCCCAATTGTTTGACAGCCAACATGACTTGAGTTACACGACACACAACCGAAACATTTCCCCCCTCTGTACCCGCAGGAGGCTTACAATAAAACTCAGGGCTCGAGGTGTTAACACAATCTGACTGCCACAGTTGGCCTACAACGCAACTGAATCCAACTTTGACAAGCTAGCTCTCTTCCTGTGTGCTTCCTGCTCTCATGCTGTATGAATATGCAGCAGAGAAGATGAAGATGTAAGATGTTGATTGTAACTAAACTTAAACCTTGCGGAACCTCATGGAGGAGCTTGAACCAAACAACCATTTACATGCTTTTGCTCAGTGAGTTGAATGTCTTGCATCTTACCAAAATTACTTGTATAATTTACTATATTTGCCATTTAACTTCTGTCTCTAGTTTACACAACCCTCACAGATATGGCAACAAGTAAGGATTTATTTATCTTTTGTCAGTTGTGAAATAAAACTTGATCAGGGACGTGCGCAGACATTTGGAGGGGCTATTGCTCTAACCTGGAAAAAAAGGCAACCCTAGCTGAAGCTGACGTATGGTGGCAACATTTTTTACACAAGATTGGAGGATATGGCAATTTCCTTTGATTTAACTTTATTCATGATGGGCTAAACTTATTGATGCAGCCACAACAGCAAAACAAAAAAAAAAAGAAAGAAAAAAGAAAAGTTTATTCAGGCTCTGTCTCCAGAGGGGGGTTCAGCCAATCAGGGCAAACAGGCTGTTGCCCAGGCAACAATAGTCCGTAGCTGTGCACGTCCCTGATCTTGATGTTTTTAATATTTTTAAGAACATCTAGAAGAATTGGGGATCTGCACATATATAAGCAGATAATCTGTTAATGAAGGATTTTTTTTGCCATCTACCAGCTCAATCCAGTAGCAGTAGTGGTTAGGAAACAGCACTGGACCAATAACATCAAAACACTCCATTAAAATTAATTAATTCCAGTAGAAACCAGAAGACCTGCAATAACATTTCTCTAATGGATTCCTTTATCAAATTACAGGGAAACATTGTCTGAAAGCAAACACACACTGTTGTGTAATGTTGCCTAAAGGAAAACCAACTCCCAGTCATGTGTGAACCTGCAAACAATAGCCTGCTTACAGAACTAACCTGCCAGCTGCTGTCCACACAGACACAGTGTGGACATGGTGGGTCAAGCAAACTCTTCATTTTTGCCCACACTTCTTATAAATATATTGATGATTTGCACATTAGTTGCTGATCAGAAAATGCAGGCGTGAACATAAACAGCTATTTGAACTAGTGTAAAAAATTTAGCCATATTTGGGCAAAAATATGGGTACTATAGCTGATGCTACATAATGCTTTGAGAAGTTTTAATGGAGGTTTTGAAAGTGGGTCTTTTTTTTAGCAGCTCACTGTAACTGTTGTGAATGTGACTACAGCTGCATAAGAGCAATGCCATTTCCAGCCTACAAGCAGTGAGTGTTTGATACTAAAGACATAGAACAGATAGTTTGGCGATACAACAAATGTTTTAAATATGAATACTGTTTTTGTTTTTTTGATTGACTTGTTCATACGGTAACATCAGATACAGTTCTTACTTCTTCCAAGCAAAGCATTTAGTTCACTTATTAAGGAATTTGACTCCTGATTTCCGAGGAATAATGTGATTATTAAACAGCACACCCTATCCAAATAGAGAATGTTGTTTATTTTAACTTGAGCAAAATAGAAATAGCTATATAGAAAATTACGCAAAGTTGAATCGTACAAGGTGGGTGGGGAATTGGACTTGAATCCATGGAACGATAAAGATACTGAGAAGAAGGCGGAGGCGAGAGACTCTGAGGCAAGCTTTTTTATTTTTACATCTCAGCACATACCACCTTCTCCAGGATAAAAAATAAACACACGAATCAACTGAGAAGACTAAGGAGACAACTGACAAGCCTGCCTTTAAATGCTATAAGAAAATATTTTATTTCAATGTTATTAATTGGAAGATGTAACTTGATGGCATCTTCAAACAGTTTATAATAAATAATTGCTCTCTCTTTTGCTGGGATGTTTTTTGCCTTCTGCAGATTTATTGTTTTATTTTATTTTTATGTGGTTGTATGTGTGTATATATATATATATATATATTCATGTTTCTGTATATGCGTTATATACTATACAGTATATACTATATTACATTTTAATGTAGAAATAAATATTGTATGCTGTGTTTATAAGATGTGGACATAGAGACAGATGAATAACTACTTGCTGTGAAAGAGCATACTGTACATGTCGAGTCAACTGTTCCTCACTACATAAAGGTATTAAGGTAAAATTGCTCTCTGCTGTCTGAAAATCACATTCTCATTCAGCTTAATCTAATTGCACACGGTCTTCTTTTCTGCTATAGTAACTTCCAATCAGACCACTAAATATCATTGTGTATCAATGTGTATATATATATATATATATATATATATATATATATATATATATATATATATATATATATATATATTCATGTTTCTGTATATGCGTTATATACTATACAGTATATACTATATTACATTTTTAATGTAGAAATAAATAAATATTGTATGCTGTGTTTATAAGATGTGGACATAGAGACAGATGAATAACTACTTGCTGTGAAAGAGCATACTGTACATGTCGAGTCAACTGTTCCTCACTACATAAAGGTATTAAGGTAAAATTGCTCTCTGCTGTCTGAAAATCACATTCTCAATCAGCTTAATCTAATTGCACACAGTCTTCTTTTCTGCTATAGTAACTTCCAATCAGACCACTAAATATCATCATATTTCGGATGTGAGGGTCAAGTCACATTTACTGGACCTCTCAGCTAATCTCATTGTGTTGTGGCTGATATGACATGATATTTTGCTCTTTTAAAGCATTATCCACATTGATTTTGCCATGGATACCCATTGTCTGTTTATGCTGCAAGCAATACTGTCCATGCCCTTTGCTTTAACATGATGTCTATAAATAGCCACCCTGTAAAGAGCAACTTTTGGACAATATTTACAGAAGAGTTGGGCTGTCAGATACAGGAACTGAACTTATTGAGGGTGGCCCAAATTCTGGGAAACGACGATAGTGAGTTATCTTTTTGACTGCACTCTCCATATCACATATGTCCCACTAACCAGCTTTCATTCTAGCTGCAGGGGAAATGCCTCTTCCGTCAAAATGTTTCCCACGAATAATGCCTTCAGCCTGTCACGCATTCGCTTCAACATTGTGCTTTAATGGCACTGAAACTTGTGGTTGCCGGAAACACTTAATATGTAGGGCCTCTTGTTTAATTTGTTGTCTACTGCTGGGAATGTTAGTATGTATGTCATCTCCATGGTACTTGAATTTTACCTTGTTTATCACATTCATGAAGACACTACGTGGGCAGTATTTAATACTTCCTTCTTCAAAGCCTGAAACCATCCAAACCACAGGAGGAAGTTATCACTGGAAAGTACTGGAACTCACAGTCCAACTCCTACTTATTCCACCAGTAGCAGCCAAACACTAAGCCCTTTCTTCAGTTTCTATGGAAATGTGTTTTTCTTTTTGAAAGAGTTTCGCTGTTACTACTCATGTTCTAACTGCTGTAATTGTGCAAAGACAAACATCTCCTCCTACACTCCCACTGGGATATGTTCTGAGGGGGTAAAAACAGCATGGAAAACACAGTGATGTACAGTAGCAGTGAATTAAGACAACACTCTTAGAAGTGTGAGGGCTGAATGGAATTGAGAAAAAGGGTTTTTTACGTGTTCATTGGAGAACTGATTTTAGCTATAACTGAACCCACGTTTCAACAGTTAATCCCCATCCTATACTCCATGAATTATTTCCATTTTACACTTCCGTTTTACACTTCTGAAAGTCTCAACAAAAATAGATATTCAGAATTCAAATTTTTAATTATCAGAAAACTAGAGTTACCGCCTTGCGGTTGTATGCCTCCGCCAACCAGTCAAGTTGCAGTTTAAATGCATGTCTGTCCTGACTCCAATCAGATATTTGTGTGAAATGTCATAATTAGCGTATGAATTCTTGTCACAGTGACCTTTGACCACCGCAATCTAATCAACTGATCCTTGAGTTCAAGTGGACATGTGTGACAAATTTGAAGACATTCCCTCCAGGGGTCCTGAGATATCGTGTTCAAAAGAATGGGATGGACGGAGGGACAACCCAAAAACATAATGCCTCCGTAATGCTGTCGCCGGCGCTGAGGCATACCAATAGTGGACAGTTACATATTTTTCCGAATTGTAAAGTGCATCCTAGTATTGTAAATGGGACTATTTATATTATTATGACTTGCGAGTTTGAGGTAGTTAAGAGTGATACCTTTCTTTGCAACTTAGCCACTTACACTGCTCTGGTTATTATTACAGTGCGCTTATATAATTCCATGTCTCCATACTGCTCATCCCCACAATTTACCAATATACCGGTACTCACTCATCTCTGCTGAGTGTGCCTTTATTAACTGTGCCTTTGATTTAATCATCTGTTCCACCAGCATGCTTCTTTAGTGATGCAACTACTGTTTTATGAAGGTATCATAAACTATATAGAGTTAAGTACAGGTATCTGTGGAATAATATAAGAACATTCTGCGAGCTAGTTGAGACAGACTTGCATTCCCGGCAACACTAACAGACACGACACAATCTACTTGCTGTGGCATATTTCTAATCCACCAATTAAAATAGGGCAAAGTATTTACTGTAAGTCTGCAATGCTTTGATCATTCTTATGTTCTGCCATGCCAGCTGCACCTGAAAACTCTGCTACCACTACTGCTAGTACGTCATAAGCCATACCTCCCCAGTACCCTGGGCAAAACCTATTATTTCACTCTCCAAATTGGCTGTAAGGAGTGACAAGGTCAGAGTCTATAGACAAATACTGGCTTACATATTCTGCATTCATATAATTATCCATTACACACGTTAGTTGGCTGACTAAAATAAGGAAAGTTTAAAAGCTGTCACCCATTTCTATACTCTGCAATTCTATTAGATAACATTGTAGATGAAATATTGTGTGATTGTATCACCCGAAATATTCAGCTTGACTACTGAATAAACAGCTAAGTTCACTATGTGTAAATCATGGTCAGGAGTGAAAAAGGGACTATTACAAAAGTGGCCTGACCTCTTAATTCAAACTGTGTGAGCACGGCTAAAGCTGTGGAAGAAACAGGACTGCTATTGTTGTCTCTATATCGGAGCGTGTTGGGAAGCCAGCTTTCCTAACATCCGAGGATAAACATACTTTTCACATAGCTCTGTAACACCAAGCAAATGGCACAGATTGAGGCTAAGAATGCAGTCTGGATGGTGCCCTGGTCTGACCAAGATTTATGATATTTTAAGCAATTTAATTCAGAGAGTGGAAGTTAGTTGTCCAGTTTGTCTAAAAGTGAATGGGAATTAAAATGCATATAATAATAAGTGTCATAAAAGTGAGAGAGCGGGGGAAGACATGCAGGAAATCGTCACAGGTCAGACTTGAACCCTGGACCTCTGCGTCAAGGCATAAATCTCCAAGTATATGTGCGCCTGCTCTACCCACTAACCCAACCCGGCCACAAAAGTAACAAAAATTTGATTTAAAACAGGAACAATCTGATCAAGTAAATAACAATACCCGCCTGGTAAAATGACATAGCCACACATCTACTGTACAAACGGGAGGTAGCTTGATATTTAAATAAAAGCAGGGGATACATTCCCCATTACAACCCAATCTCAAACAGTTTGGACATTTACTTTAATGCTAACGAAGATGTATATCTTTAAAAACAGGTCATGAATATAAACTTTCATTTAAAAGGTAAATAATTTCCTAAAACAGCTGGGCACTGTAATTTTTGAGCAAACGTTACTCAAACGTTTACAAAGAGTAAATAGTGCATTTGTTGGGGACTATTTTCAGAGGCAGATTAATACACATTTGGTGGACTGCTAAGTATTTACAGCTTCAGGACAGTGTAGGATTGACTCAAAATAAACTGTGCCAATGTCCATGGTAATAAAGGAACATGTCACCCAGTGCAACAGTGTGTCTCACTGATATGTTTCTAATAGTTTTTGGACACAATAGTGCTCTATGACAAAGAGGAATAAGATATATAAGGATTTGAATACACAGTTGTTGGTTTGGTTCTTTTGCTAACAATAAGAAAAATATATTGCCTTAGACAGCATTATTTTCTTTATTGTTACTAACAATGAAAACATGTAATGTAATCAAATATAAAGACACTGAGCAGCAGCACATATTACTAGCTATTAGTGACTTCAGCATAAAAATACACTTGTTAGAGGTTGACTTTTCATTAAACTTCTCTCCTAGACAAGCCTCTCCTAGACAACGTCTTTTCTCTCCTCTCCTCTGACCTCTCCCCTCATCCCTCTGAATTTCACCTCCTCTTCTTCCTCCCAAGCGGACGTCACCGGAGACAAAGTCAAAAACAGGTCAAGTGTTGTTCCGTGAAGCCGAAATGAATGACTGCAGTCCCAAAGAGAGGAGAGGGGGAGAGATGGAGGGGAGCGGCATGAGAGACAGAAGAGGAGGACGAGTGGTTGAAAGTGTTTAAAAGAGTATGCCAATTAGAGAGGGAGGAGGGACTTTGGAGAGGGATGCTTTTACTCAACTCTACTCCCAAGCACTCATGCCACTCCCGTGTTTCCTAACCATCTCTCACATTACAATTGCAACATCATATGATTGTAATTGTGAAATTATAATTAGAGTCACAAGAGGATGACAGCTAGTCCGGAAATAGTCTGAATGCTTAGTAAACCGGTGCGTTATTTGTGCGTCAGAAGCATCTAGGTCAGAGGACTAAAAGCAGCAGTTACATTTGTTTTACTTGACCTACATTATTTCTGTGGGTTTATTGTTTGTAATTAAAGCATTTGAGTAGTTATAGTAATAAAGTTATATATTCTGGATCAAGAACATTAGAGATTATCGTATCGGAAACTAACAATGACATGATATCAAAAGTTATTTCTAAGCCTGCTTGCATTTAAGTTAGCTTCCCCCCCCCTTTAAGCCATGCTAGCAGCGTGGAAATAGTGATCCCCTGACTTTCCAATCTAGCGCCATCAAAATTTGAATTTGTTCAATACTTGCAAAACTAATGACATTCATCAGCCTCAGCAGTACTTTATGTTTAGTGCTAATTAGCTAATGTTAGCATGCTTATATGCTTAACTAAGATGGCATTGTAAACATTGTACCTGCTCAACATCAGCCAGTTAACATTGTCAGTCATGCTGGTGTAAGAAATAGGCTCAAAGCATTGCAGCCCTTCTTAATTAAAAAATAAATGTAGGCCATACTATCTGAATACGAAAGTCAATGTTCAATTTCAAATTCATGTAGTCTATAACATAAACGCATTCACTCTCTGACTTCTTTGACTCTGCTGTCGACTGAGGACATAAACTATGCAGTAGATTGTAAGCTGTGTCCGCACATCCATCAACTTCTTCAAGTCACAGGAAGTTCATTAATATTCTACGGGCGACCTGAAACTCAAGTGATGTTACAGTATAACCGGGGACTAGCTCACTACTTCTCAACTTCTGTCAGAGGCTCTCAAATCAGAGAGATATAGGTCCACTTGCTGCAACAAATGATTTTATACATATTTTTGGCAGAGTGCTGTGCTCCTGAGAGCTCCCTGATGAATCTGAGCTGCAGCACGAAGTTCAGCAGCACAGGGAAGATAAATTAAACAATGCTTGATGGCACCTCAGTGACTAATAGCTTTTTCTTCCTGCTTGTCTGAGCACAGACAAACACAGTAAGCAGCAAGGAGTGTGTGTGCTGCATTGACACATGCTTGTGTGTTTATGTGAGTGTGTCTCTCTGTGTGTGTACAATGACAGCTCACTAAACTGCTTCCCAGTGTCTTTCAGCTCCAATATCCGCTCCAAATGTTAGCATGTCTGGCTAATTAGCTTATGGCCTGCAGTAATAATGCTAACATGATGTTAGTTGCCAGGCCAAAGAGCATGTCATAAACTAACCTTATTATTAGTGGGGTTACCGGTTACGTTGGGAAAAGTCCCAACGTATGTTAGCAATGTTAGCAAACACTCATTGTTTCATTGCAGATCTAATGTAGGATGCGTGCGTTTATAGTTCTGTACACTCTATTATCACCAGTCGACTTTAAGTCTACTGGGTCTATAAAAACTGTGCTGGGTGCATGTATCACGCATTGTTTACAGTGACTACTATTTGGTTGTATGTGGCAGGGTTGGGCGGTGGGCTTCCTGCCTTTACTTCCTGTTGTATACCCTATTAAAGGCCAACAGTCCACCGGGAGTGGACAGATAGGACAGTCATGTGGTAATTAGCTCTGCTCATTAAAACTGACCTCAGGCTTTGTTCTGCCATCTGGATACACTGTCCTACCGCCTGTTAGACGTGTGTGTGTGTGTGTGTGTGTGTGTGTGTGTGTGTGTGTGTGTCCATTCCAATATGATTTCCTTTTTCTAAAAAATCCTGGATGGAAAATGAGTGACCTGTAGTGTATTGTTTATTTCTAAATATCTTTCCTATCTATTGATCTGTCCCTTCATACATGTGCATACAATGTGAGATGTATTGAATAAAGGATCCTGTGCACATAATAAAAACTTAAGCTTCACACACACACACATTCTAAAAAAAGCTGCATTTTGTTATAATCTACACACAAGAAAGAAAACATACGTCGCTTCTGCTCATCACATTCTTGAAATTTATCAACATTACATTCGCATGAGCAAATTTAGTATAGCCATTGTTTGTGGCTGCATGGTCAGCTGATTTTTAAATTATGTTTTAAAATGTGAAGGGGCGGACTACAAGGAGGCACACAGATAGTCGGTTTAGCCATCAGTAAAGGAACATAATCTGCATGATTTAGAACGTAATCCGTTACAAACGTAAATTCCCAGATTTACAGGGAGTTATGTGCAGTGATTACCAGTAACTGACATATCACATCATACTATAACACATCATGCTATACTATAACATCACCAATCGCTCTCGCCTGTCGTACATTGCTGTGAGGAGGACCGGCAGCTAACGGACAAGTCCAGGGTGAGCAGTGAGTCATCCCACTCTGTTCACTAGAACCCCGTTTTCTGCCAGATCTTGTGTGATGTATGGTTGCCAGTGTGTGTGTGTGTGTGTGTGTGTGTGTGTGTGTGTGTGTGTGTGTGTGTGACGGAGAAACAGAGACAACGGCTGAGTGAAACAAGTAAGAAATATGCACGTCTGCAGCAGAATCCATTGTGTATAGGAGGACGTATAGTTGTGTGTGTGAGAGAAAGCAGCAAAGAGAACACAGAAGGTTTATTGAGCAGCTCTCTGTAGGACAAAAGCATCTTTCTGAGACACATGCCTATGGCTGATTACAGAGAGTGCAGGCAGCATTAACAGCATAGCTCACATTTCAGTTACACACCCCAGGTTGCATTCACACTGTAGCTGAACATGTTCCAGTTCAGATTGAACATATTCCTGCTGCTAGGACAGGACTGCAAGTATATAAAATACAGCATTAATGTTGCTATACGTTTATTTCTGTAAATGGGGCAACTTAACTGTAACAGTATTAATTTTAAAAGGAAATTAAAGACCTATCTTTTTAGAGTAATGTCATAGCCTTAGTTTTTAAGTTTACTTTTTTTTTTTTTTTTATCCCTGCTGTGTATATTTTATTGTATTCTATTGACATTTTGTTTTATTGTTGTAATTTTGAGTCTTGCAATTTTTTATTTATTGTTGTTTATTATTTAGTCATTTTTTGTCTGTTTAAATTTTGCCATGTGAAGCACTTTGGGCTGCATGTTTGTATGAAAGATGCTATATGAATAAAGTTGAGTTGAGTTATTTCTTTTAGATGCAATGTGGGGGAAAGCAATTAGAGAACATGTTATCGTTTTATTTTAGCTGCTAAGTGCTAGCTGTTGCAAACGTTTTGGCTTGTGAAACCCTAACATGAATTGTGACCCCTCTGGTTATTCACATGACTTGTTAGTAGAGATGTTCCAGTATCGGTATCGGCTCCGATACTGCCTAAAACGCTGGTATCGGGAATACTGGAGTTTATGCACCGATCCAATACCACGTAATAAAGCCCTAAAGAAAAAATACGTTAAAGTAGTTTATTTATGTTCTTTTTCCGTTATAACTGCAGTTCTGTCAAACTGCAGAATAAAAGAACGTTCTGTGGCATTCATGTTTCACAAAGAGTTAAACCTGAGCCAGACTGACAACAAAGATAGAAATACTATCACATCCATACAGGGATAGTAGTATACAGCTGTTATACATCATATCATCCATACAGTTCTTAAAACATAATAAAATATATGACACACTGGTATCGGATCAGTAATCGGTATCGGCCGATACTTAAGTTCAGGTATCGGAATCAGTATCGGGAAGCAAAAAATGGTATCGGACCATCTCTACTTAGTCTCTAGTCTCTCTTTACTTTAGTTAGTAGGGATTTTTCTTTATTAGACAGTGACATCTGAAGGACCTTCATAGGCCTGAGGAGGCAGAAGTGTCAATTACTTCAAAAGAAAAGAGCACAAATGAAAGAAAAATCAGGGGAAAAAAACTATATTTTATTTTTTCTTATTCCTTGAATCTTCCCAACACCCCTGAGATCTATTTTGGGAGGCCCCGACCCTTAAATTGGGAACCACTACAATTTAAAATTACAGAATATTTCACCTGCAAATTTGACAGAATAAAGAAACGGAAGCAGCAACAATAAATTACTCCAAATGTTATTTTTGTTTTACTAAAAATATAGCACACATGCTCATAAAAGAACAATGTAGCATATTAAGACGTTATAGTAACATTACATGAAGTTAGACACTGTCTCGTACGTCAAATCAGAAAAAGACATTTAACAATTACAGCCTTCAAATGACTATGAAAGACAAATGCAAACGTACACACTATGTAATATAATGAATGTGTACCACACTTGAATATTAATAAATTATTAGTTACAAATAAAAAATATGTGTATCTATGAGGCAGACACATAATGAGTGTAGTTTAGTTTATGATGCATGGGCTAAAAATCATTCAGGTTACAAAGGTTATTTAAACTGTAGCTCTCAAACGCCTTCTGGCATTATTTGCATGTGATTCAGATGGTATGTGTATCACTGCCAACTGCTTTCAAAAATAACCAGGTTAGTGTGTGCAAGTGTGTGTGCGTTTGTGAGACTTGCATACTAAAGTCAGTGTCGGTATGACGAATTGTTGCTAAGCAGTGGTGGTTGCTAGGTGGTGGAGGGGGGAGGGGAGACAGGTTTGCAGTTAGGTAGGGAATCTGAGGGCTTACCTCTGTGTGCAAGTGTGTGCGTTCCCTTGGATATATTTGGTTTAAATAGTGATGCTGCAGTGTGGTAAAAAGAAACGTGATTTCTCACCGCATAAAAGCTGCAGTTTTGGAGGTAATTTCAATTTCTGTCCACAGCTAACTCCACCACGACGAAAAGGAAGGTGTACCTCAAGTCACCCTAGAAGCAATATCTGATGTATAAGACAGGTTCAGTGAGGCAAAGAGCTTCATGTTGTGGGTTTTTATTATAGTAAATGACCCATTAGAAAACAGACCAAACTAAATGCTTGTCTTCTGTCACAGATTCATGAAGCAAAGCAAAGCGGAATATCTGGCAGAGAACACCGAGTGAAACCAGTACACTCCTCGGCTTTCCCCAGGACGATTACTGAATTATACGCAGCAGGGAAAGCCTCACAGTTTGCTGGCTTCCCTGTGTGTGTGTTCACATATTTTCCAGCTTGTTCTGCACATTCTAGACAGGTATATGTGGCCTCTAGCTACCGTTTTTAATGCTCATATCTTTTTTTCCCCTTTTTCTTTGAACATATAAGCAGGTACATCACCAAACATACTGCGCATCCCTAGTTGGTGTCGCTCCTGTCAGATCTGGTCAGATCCAGTCGGGTAAAAGAGATGGCGGGGGGGTTAGCGGGGCGAGACACAGGCAGCCATTTGTACTCAAGGTCCTGTGATGGAGGGTCCAAACACCAGTCGTAGTGCTTTATCAGGTACATGCATGCTTCCTGGCAGCAAAACAAGAAAAGGAAGAGTTTTCTGAATGTGTTGTAACTTCAGTATCTTTGCTGTACCGACATAAACGTAGCTTACTTTCTGCTTGACAGATGATGTTTTAGAGTTAAAAGCAGTGGGGGTGGAAGTGACAATTTCCTAATTTTATACTAGTGCAAAAACAAAATGTTAAACCAGAAGGCACTTGGCAGAGCGAGAGCTTCCGCCAACGCTGAAGAAGTCTTCGTGTGAAGCTACAGCCTCCATAACACTTTCTTTGTATGTTGTTTTCAAGATTTGAAAGTAGGAATGCAATGTAACACCTTTCAGCAGCCAAGGTGAAACGGAACATTAGGTTGACTCAAATCACAAACACTTTCTTGATATCTGTGCTCATCTTGACCATCTAGCAGAGCTCAATAAGAGCTTTCTTTTTTTCTTTAAGATTATCTTTTGGGCATTTTAGGCCTTTATTTTTATAGGACAGCTGAAGACATGAAAGGGGAGAGAGAGGGGGAATGACATGCAGCAAAGGGCCGCAGGTCGGAGTCAAACTCGCCTCCGCTGCGTCGAGGAGTAAACCTCTATATATGGGCGCGCACTCTATCAGGTGAGCTACCCAGGCGCCCAACAATAACAGCTTTTGAAATGTGTTCAATTTTCATTTTTCTTTATTTAAATTAATATTACACTCTCATCTCCAGTCACCTTTGTGTAAATGTTGAACAATGGTACCACATGACAGCAAACGGCTGATTCCACAGTATTTTGTTCTACATAGTGAGTGCACTCAGAGCTCCATGGTTGGTGATACTATAGGCAGCATTCCCCATTGGCCGATTGTCAGCCACAGAGCAGAGCAATCACATTCACCAGTAACAGCCAGTTGCCCCACCTCCTTCCACTTTGTGAATGAAGATTTCCCTGATAGAGGGGGAAGAGCAGGATGAATGAAACGGGGATGGAGGAAGGGAGGCAAGAAGTGAAGGAATTGGGGAAGGATGATGATGCGGGGGTGGGAGGAAGGAGGGAAAGGGGGAGGATGAAGCAAGGAGGCGATGAGTCACATCTCTGACCTAGATCCCTGTGGTCTACTTTTTACTCTGGTCACGGCCTCCTGTTTGTGTGTGTGTGTGTGTATGTGGTGGTATATGCAAGTGGTCAGTCTGCTGAGAGCCAGACACACTTTACAGCCAAATGGTGTGGTCTTTAAGCGAAAAAAAGAAAGAAAGAAAGATAAGGTTCAAGGTGGGCATCATTAGTGAAAAATAAACCATAACAAGTTGATGGATAGAGTGTATATCTCTTGTACATTATCACATAGCAGAGTTGGGTCATGCTTTTCAATGTTGCTGAGAGCAATATTTACGAATGGAATGAGAGAAGTCTTCAGCTGAAAGATGGAGCAGGGTTGACCTTGTTACTATGGATCTGGACATCATCTTTCTGAATTTATTTTATCAGTGATTGGTTGACAGTTCACCAGCCTGTGTCAGTGAATGTGAAATTAAATATGTACACAGGAGTGTGAAAAGGAACTAGACTGGAAGAAGAGAGAAGAAAGAGTATGAGAGCAATGTAGTGCCTGCTTTATCCCATTCATGCCACTCGTTTAAGCAATAAGGAACAATAAGTAGTAATAGAATAAGTAATCTAGTTTTAAATTAGATATGATTGTCCTGCTGAACAATGAGGAGAGCTGAATGAGAGAGCAGATCATCAAACCGCTTTGAGCTTTTCACCTGCGCTCCAATCAGCTCAACATTAACAATGACTCATGAGTGTGTGTGTGTGTGTGTGTGTGTGTGTGTGTGTGTGTGTGTGTGTGTGTGTGTGCAGTATTGAGTCATTCCTCGCATCCTCACATTTGCATTACAGTAACGATAGCTTGCAGTAACACCCATCTATATTATAGTTATATGCATATGTTGCTATTTTTGCTCTATAATAATCTGGGAAGGAAAAACATAGAATATGTTATTTACCTTTTAGGTTTAATAATGCATTTTATATGTTAGCTAACAGTCTGACTTAATGTGTCTGATGTGGACTGCTGAAATGAGCCTCTCATTGGCTTATTGGTGCAACCTGCTTTCTTCCCTTACACAAACATAAACACACCGACCCCTGTCAATCAGGATAGGATCAGGTGAACTTGTTTAGGGTGTTGTCCGTGGTTTCGTCTCAAAGGTTCCAAATTGTAAAAAAGTTATAAAGCAGGTCGAGGTGCTACATAAATACTGTGAAAGTATCATATGCTCAATCCATGGAGAAATGCACACAGCCCGTATTCAGAAACTGTACCTTTAAAAGGAGCCATCAGGACTTTTGTTGTGATGTCACAACTATCCTATACTACTGTATGTATACTGTAGGTAACTGCAATAACAGTGCAGAGACTCTAAAGCTGTGGACACACAGAGCCGACGGCCAAACGTCGGCAGAAAAGGCAGTTGGACGGAGCAGTCTCCCCAAATTGGTCAAAAAAGTGCCTCATAACACACCAAAGCGACGAGACGTAATACGTCTCCATAACAGCAGGCGGCGCTAATCTGAATTATCGCCCAAAAATGAAAAACGGCAACAAGTCACGTGGGTCTGGTTTCTTCGGAAATTCAATTCAATTAGAGCAAACTGGGCTTTTTCAGGAGGGGCCTTAAAGAGACAGGCGCTACACCAGAGTGTTTCAGACAGAGGGTGAATACAGGTATATTCAAACAAACAGTATAAGAACATTTTTGTTTTTTGAACATTAAAGTATGTAAACGTGTTCTAGTAAAAACCCAAAATAAACGTTGAAACCTGAAAATGAGCATAATATGGGACCTTTAAAACTTTTACCCTCTCACTGTGTTTGTGTTTTTTTTACACTTCAAAGTCAATTGGAGTTGTTTTCAGGTTGGTGTCACCCTCAACTCCCCAGTGTCCAGGCTTACAGAACATACATAGACACAGCGGTTTCCAGAGGTAACACCTTCACATGGGAAATAAATCTCTCTCCTTCCTGTTTGTGTGTGTGTGTGTGTGTGTGTGTGTGTGTGTGTGTATGTATGTATGTGTGTGTGTCCCCTGAGTATATAGGCAATGGTGGCTATAGTGAGTGCTGCCGTGGGGACTGGCAGGTGGTTTAAACAGACAGTCTGTACTTGGGCTCTCCATCCGTTATCTCTAACACACACACACACACACACACACACACACACACACACACACACACACACACACACACACACACACACTTCATCATTCCCATGAGCAGTGCTCATGGTTCACCTTTCTCTGTTGTTTTTTTTGTTTAGAAGCCATATTAGTTATCATTAGTCATCGACAGTTACAGCAGTGTTGTGCCTTCTTCTGTTAGCAGGCCCTCTACAAATACAAAGGGTTTTCCCAGAAACTTCCCAATTTTCACTTTCCTCTTGGTTGCAAATTCTCATTTTTCTCATATAACATATTCAAATATAAATAAATATAATCTATCCAGTGTATACTATCTCCCATAATACTATTTGAATTTATACAGATGTTATACCTTCAAACATAATAAATCTTCAATAAATTAAATGACAGCCTTTGTTTTTGTTCAAACAACATGCAGAGAATAGGATTAATGAATTTTTAACATCCATAACTGTGATTTAAATAAAAGACTTTTCAGGTTGGCAGGTTTAATTAAAAATGCATTATGTACATTTTTGTTAATCAAGGTGAGTTTAGTTACAGTATATAGGTTAATTTACCATGGACAAATGAGGAAAACCTAACTGGTTGCCTCTATCTCACAACAGTGACCTTTTTCCAGTTACAGTACTATTTCTACAAATATAGACCATATTCGACATCAGCTCTTTTGCATCCTCTCCTCATTCCCTGAAAAGAATAAACACATTGGACGCTTTTTTTTTTTTCTATCAGCGACTCAGTCCAGTAGACTTCCCACAAAATGTGACTCAGAAGCATGAAAATCAAAATTGAAAATTGAAAAATGCAGCGCTAAGGCTGCTGAACCACAAAAAAGCAATTCAAAAAAGACAGCCTTCGGTCAATCTTTTACCTCATTTGCTCAAAAAGACTGTGGCACTAATGGGATTGGTGTGTGAGTGCATGTATGTATTTATGTGTGTTTGTGCATGGCAGTGTAATGAGCAAAGAAATGTACTCACCTTAAGGAAGACATCAGTAAGTTTAGTTCCAATACAGCTTCTAGGCCCGTTGCCGAACGAACACAGGAAGTGCTCCTGGCCTGCATTCCTGCACATGCAAAAACATAGTTACATGGTTACACACAAATGCAAAATGTGTGCAAAGAAACCAGAGATGCAGAAATCAGTATACGGACGGAACTTCAATAGTTGGAGGAACACAAAACTTTTTTTGAAATGATTTGCTTCAAATCAGAGCGCTAATGCATGTATTGTTCAACAGGACTGGATTTGAATTCCATTTAGTCAGCCCCTCAGCAGAATAATGACCACCTTATGCGTCTGTTGCGTGCGTTTAACAAATAAGTCAAAGAAGGCGCTGTTATCCACAGGATGACCATCAGGTCTGACATCATATGATGGTAACATGATGGGCAGACGTCACGTCTTTCAACCAATGATAGGACCTGAATGGTGGCCAGTGGTCACTGATGATCACATAAGTAAACCTTGTCCATGTGTCATTTAGAAAAGAATGCAGACGTGAATGCCTGTGAATGCAAATCTGGCACTGTGGGGATAGAGAATGTCTTTAACACAAACAACAGCGCTCTGTTTCGGATATTTAAATGTTTCCCTTGTAATCTGAAATACAGTGCAATATTGTCTGTGTCCTTTCATTTCTTCATTGGTGTACTTGCATCTTATGCTGGCAGGAATGTGTGGCATGCATGATACAAACAAAACAGGGATCGAAATTGCTCCATAGTGTTTCTAGTGGTCAAAAACTCTGAACTGGAAATGCATCTTTGAACACCACCCAGACTCCTTGCTTGTTCCAGCTCACCTCTGTGGCATGAGAGCCAATGAAATAATACTTATTGTAATATTTCTCTTTGGGGCATCAGGAGAAAATCATGTAGATTCTGGACAGAAGGACTAAACTGTGTGAAGGTGACAACATAATGTGGGCCTGAATCATTGTCATACCTCAACACTTGTTTTCTGTCTGACTCTCTTGCCATACCTGCTGTAACTTTTCAATTTCTCCTCTAAAAATATACATACAAATAAAGAGATGCTGGTTGTTCCAGCCGATAGGTTTGTCAACAGCCTTCTAATGCAGGCCATCTCTCCCCTCTAACTACTAATGCATCCTGTCTTCCCAAAACCTGAGCTCTGATTAAAGGCAAACAGGAAGCATTAGTGGTGTGTATAATCTGGGTCCAGTGTGTGTAGGGGGCTTTGTGCATGCGAGAGTTAGAGACACGAGCGAAAGGGAGAATATTAGTGTTCTCTGCCGCATCTGTCTAATGGTTTAATGTACTATTAGGCCCATCCTGAAACAGTAAGATGTGTAGCATACAATGCAGTCCTGTAATACTAAGACTAAGGGAGAGAGTCTTACCAAGCAGTCCAGCATATGGCTAAATCAAACATGCTCAATGGATGGGAAGTAAATCCAAGAAGTATGATCTATTTTACAGTATAATAAATTTTTTTCTCTATAAAGTGTAATGAGAGAGCAATGCGAAACACCACGACTGAGCTCTGAGGCAAAAAAAACCATTTAATTCATTCAGTTGAGTTATTAGTTTTAATAAAGGGCTTCTGAAAGAAGAAAAAACCTGAAAATGTTAAATGTGCTGTACTTGAAATACTGAAACAAACAGCGGGCTGGGATTGCCTCACAGAGAGCTTCTACATTAAAGGTAGGTTGGATTGTGAAGATCCAGGACTCAGCCAAAAAATTTGAACATCGACAACTTCTTAGTCCCTCCCCCCCTTTCCGCTAAAGCCCAAAACGGTCTCCTAAGCCCCCACAAGGGAGAATGAATGCGTGTGCATGAGCAGTGATTGACACACAGTTAGACACCCCCCCTGGCCCTGATTGGTGTATCTGAACAGGGATCTGTGGATTTTCTTTTTTTTAATGACCTCCTTCATGATGTTCTACTTGAACATAGGGTCAGTTTCAGCAAATATGACAGAAAGTTAGTTTTATAAGTCTTACCTACTGTACCTTTAATGTTCTGAATGTTGAGTTAAAACGCCCCTTTAAACAATCTAAAAATCTTTTGCTTCTGGGTGCATTCTGTGGTTTAATGGTATATTTGGATAACTGAACATTGACATTTATCAAGTTTCTCCAGTGAGTTTGATAACAGAAAATGTTTCAGTGATCATCAATGGTAAATACCAAATGTGTGATCGTGTCAGGTTTTGGTGACGTACAGAAGCACTGCTTCAAGACAAGTTGTTTGGAACACTCGGAAATGCTCCAAAACTCGATCTGATGTTGTGCCCATTGATGGCTTTTGCTGCCAGTCAGCGAAACAGTTGACCAATCAGAGCTTGATAGGCGGGATTAAGGATGTGGGCATCATCTTCTTACATAGCTAGCCAGCTACCTACACTACCTACATTCATGAAGAATAGCTAATTGTGGATTAGGTCAATGCAGCTCTTTCAGTTGTTGTAAGTCCACTTACAGAAATAACAACTTGTAGTTCAACATATTTCTGCTCCTACCAACTGAAGCTTCCATGTAAACTAAAAAGGACTTGGATAGGTCTCTTTCTACCGATTTGTAAAAGCAAAACAACCTTTCTTTTAAAAGATATACATCTGGAAATCAATTATAAACTCAACACACTAGCTGAACTAACTAAAATGCAGTTGTTGATTTACTGAAATGGAGAAAAGTCTAAACAATACTAATCTAGCAACCGCAATCTAATACTTAAAATTTGCTGATAATTTCCACTTCAAATGAAAACCAATGTATGTTAGCATTTTCTGTGGAAGGAAGAAGGAAACTCCCCGTTCTCAGATTTATCTAAAAACTAGCACACAACCTGCTGCAGTAGCTCAGAGTTTTTATCTCTTTTTGGTAGCTTTTCTGAAGTATTTATCTACAGCCGGAGCCTGTGTGGGCGCTTGGCTGATAGGATGTTAACTTGCCAAATGAAAAAGCATCGGAATGGTACAGTATGTACTGGGACACACACACACACAGCGGACAATATATGCAATTATGACACAGAAACACACACACACACACACACACACACACACACACACACACACACACACAGATGATTAAACTGTAGTTATTGTAGGTGGGCTTGTTACGTAACACGACTGCAGTCATCAAATTAAACAGCCAGGTGTTAAGGAAAGGAGCGAGGCAACTATTAAAGCAGACAGGAAAATAGTCTCCAGGAAGACTGACAGATGGAGAAGGAGGCAGGTAGGAGGAAAAAGAAATAGACCGGAAGATAAATCTAGGGTTGGAAGAGTAAATACAGCAAACACACAGGCAGACAGACACACAGAAAGACAGTTTCATCCTGTGAGCAGCAATTAAGACACACAGTAGTATACACATGCATGAATCCAAACAATAAATACAAAATACAGTATATAGTTTCAGCTGGTGAATTTGGTGCACTAGTGAGTATTTACAGCAGCAGGACGGTGTATGTGGGATCGACTCAAAATAAACTGCGTACTCATGTTCATTGTAAAAAAAGGATCATGTCACCCAGAACAACAGTGTGGCTCATTTTATTTTTTTATAGTTTTTGACAACAATGGAGATCTGGGTGAATGGGTTGGCTACACAGACAATACTTGTCAGCAGGATCAATTATTTGTTGGCTTTACGCCGCCTTCACACTGGCAGTTGAAATCAGCTCCGTAATACGCAATACGCCAGCGGACATCGTACTACACCGTTGAAAAGCTTCGGAAGCGACTCACAAAAATGGCAGAGAGACTAGAACGACTGATAAGTATCTGAATGTACGATTCTCTATGACCTCTCTTATACAGATATAAATAGAAAGGCTGCTGCGTGGAGACAAGTTGCCCAGGACGTTGACATGTCACATCGGTTAAATGTGATATAGCGGTATAATGTCAATAGTTCGATGTCTGTTGCTAGCTAACTAATTAGCATTAGCAGGTTTGTTTATCAATACCATAGCAACGCTGGAATTGTCGGATAGGAACCGTCCGTAGCCTTTCGCAAGAGTTACATTTTTTTTAACGCATCCGGATGACCAACTGACACGATTTTTTTCGCACCGCACTCGTTCGGACCCGGTTCGGACCCATTCGCATGCAGTCTGCGAATCTCCATAGGAAATGAATGACTTGGAGCTGATTTCAACTGCCAGTGTGAAGGCGCCGTTAGTCTTAGACTTTAATAGTTTTTGACAACAATGGCACAATCAACTACACAGCACAGATTCATACTCTTTAACAGCTTTGTTCACTGTAAGAAAAATATATTAGCAGACTTCTATTCTAGACATCTTTTAAGGATTGAAATGCTCGTATACTTTAAGTCTCGGACCCTGGCTGAGCTATGGACAAACTTTTTGACTTGAGTCATTATCGTTTTTTTATTTTTTATAATATGCTAGATTTTACATCATATTGTCTCAAGGCAAATCTCCTCTGACTCATTCCCTCACCCCATCCCAGTAAGCACACACACACACACACACACACACACAGGGAATCCCATTGGTAAAAACCGGTATGAGGTGGACAGTTACCATGGCAGCAGCTACGTGTCTATTCATTCATAGATTTATTTCATAGTGTTCTGTCAGTTGCTTTTACGTTCACTTCAATCAATTTTAAATGGCACCCTTTACTATGTTAACATTGTGTTATGTATAAGCAGATCATCGTAATTTTTTTAGTTTAAATTAATTTTGTCCTTTTGGCACTGTATAAAAAGTCCTATTTTGTTTATATCTACCCTTGATAAATCCACCCAATAGAGGTTTCTGCTGTAAGAAATCTAATTCAATTGTTTTCATTTCAAAAATTGTCACAGAGCAGCACAAGATACCATTCTCTGCTTTATGATCATGTTTGCAACAGCAACAAATAAAATTGCTTAAACTGATGCGGCTCAACCTGTGTGTGCTTGTGTGTCTGTGTATGTTATTTGTCTTCATTTAAACTGTCAGTTCCACTAAAAGGGGTGTCAATGCTGATTTAACTGACAGATGGAAGCCCCAAACTAAAAGAGGACATTTCATTGTAGAGGAATCACCCTCTTTTTATTCTGAGAGCCACAAAAAAACAAAAACAGGACAGGATCTTCTCTGACTCATTTTTCTGTACACCATCCCACTCCACAGGGCATCATTCTCCCCCACCCTGCACACACACACACACACAACGACACACACACACACACACACACACAGAGAGAATCCTTATTGGTAAAGACGGTGTCAGGTGACTAGTTTCCACGGCAGCAGCTACCTACCTACATACATACATACATTTCACCCCCCCCCCCCCTCCTCCTGGTCTCCTGAATGAACTAGCATGAATGAGAATAAACAGGTGAATGGAGGAAGTGGATGAATAGAAAACCAGTTGACTGAGAGAGTGAATTAGTGACGGAGCCAGATCAGGTTTCATTTTACCAGAGCATGTAGCAGACTGAGAGCGAGGGATGCAGACCCATCTTTTACTGTTTGTGTATCTCTGTATTGTGTTCATTGTTTTGTTTTTTCCTCAAATCTGATTTGTGTGATTAGGCATTGTTAATCTATCTGCATAGGTTGCTAAGGCAACCATGTGGGCGTATGCATATGCGGCGCTAACCATTGTGATTTTCCAATCCATAGTCATAAAGCAAGCTGCGGTCTAGACCCCCACAAAATAGATTACTAGTCTGCTTTGTATGGAAGGATTTATATGCAGTCTATGCAATTTTCATTTATTTATTTATTTAGATAAAACACATAATTCTGGTGCCAACCTGCCCTCCATTCAGGATTTATACATCACACAGGAAATGGGCAGGATCACTGCCACATATAAATATAGGCATTAATTAGGGCAATATGTTGTTGTTGCGCAATACAGGAATTGATACGCTGGCGCCAAATATAAATATTTAAATTATTAAAAAGAAGGCGCTCTAAATAGATTTTCCTGCTCCCAGCGTCGCTACTTCATGGCTCCTTGAGGTGGCGCTCAACACATGAATGAGGGAAACTTGAACATAAGTTAACTGGCCAAAGAGGAAGGGGTTTTCAACGGGACAGCCACATTGAAGTAGGGTTAGGGTGTGGACCCATAGTTGCTCTATAGTTCTGTAATTTTAATTTACAGACTGAAAAACTTTTGTTTTTTTTGGTTTTCAGTTTGGACTTTATTAGCGAATAAGCAGAGAACACCTGCACTGAACCTTTTCACAGGCCTTTTGTATTCATAGTTAGACCGATATCGTGATCATCGTATCATTATAGGATTGTCCAGCAATATATTGATTATCGCAGAAATGCTGTATCGTGATAGTATTGGCATCGTGAGCCATGTATCCTGTATCGTACTGTGAGGTACCCTGTGATTCCCATCCCTTATATTAATGATTCCATATTAATTCAAGCACCCTTTGCACTATTGTCTTACATTGTAATTAGGGCTGCAACAACGAAACGCTAAAATCGATAGAATTTGATTATTAAAAAAGTTGGCAACGAATTTCATTATCGAGTCGTTGTATCAATATGCCACTCAGTCGCGGAGATAAAAAAAATTTATTGTGTTGAGCGCAGAGCGGAGCAGAGCAGAGTGGAGCAGCGCAGAGCAGCGCAAAGCAGCGCAGAGCAGCGCAAAGCAGCGCGAAAGAAAAGAAAAAAGAGCAGAGCGGGGGTAGAGGAAATACGGAGAGAGACCAGAGAGACCCGTAACGTTGTTCTGAAACACATGGCGGAGGCAGAGAAATCAGTACGACCTAAGTCATCCAAGGTGTGGGAGCATTTCACACTAAATAAATCGAAAACGTGTTAATTGCAAGATAAGCAAAAGCGACATGGCATGGCACAGGCGCACCACAGTCATAATTCAGCACCTAAAACGTAAACATGTTGGAGTCCTTGATGAGGAAGAAGGGAGTTCAACAGCAGGGTGAAGTCACTACAGAATCCTACTTTTGTTCCGTTTTGAAGTGAGGAACGTAACGTCCCTCCAGTAGCTCTTCTGGTGCTGGTGTGGTATTTACTCGTTATCCAGCCTGACAAGCATGACAAGCTAGCGTTAGCTCGTTAATAACAGTAGTAAAGCAGGGGTGGTATAGTTTGCAAGACTAAAGACACGTTTTTATTCACTCGCCTTTTTTGGCCCATTCATTTTTCAATCTATTGTCATGTATATATTCTGTGCTTTGTCCCATATCACTTATTGTTGACAAATATATTTGTGTGTGTTGTAGTTTTTAATTTCATTTTAAAGTTCTTTTATAGCACTTGGTCATCTTAAGCTGTGTTTAAATGTGGTGTACAAATGAACTTATACATGATGGTAATAATTTAATGAATAAGCTTCAAGTGTGTGTGTGTGTGTGTGTGTGTGTGTGTGTGTGTGTGTGTGTGTGTGTGTGTGTGGTCTGTATCTGCTCTTTGGGTTACTTACCTTTACACAACTATTAACTAAAACAACAAGTATGTATGTAAGTATGTACTGAGTTGATGTAAATTAATGCTTTTTTGTTTTTGTTTTTTTTATCCGATTCATCGATTAATCGAAAAAAATAATCGACAGATTCATCGATTATTAAAATAATCGTTAGTTGCAGCGCTACATTGTAATGAGAGCTTAGTTGTTACTATATATTCTCACCTTCTGTGTATGAACTGACATGTGTGACCCAATCTGTTTTAATTGGTGATGCGTAAATCTCCACTGAACACTTGTTATAACAGAAGCAAAGCAGATGTGCTGTTGCTATGGTTCCATTAAATTTAATATATACCTGTCACACCTGATAGTTAGACACAGGTAGCCTATTTTCTGTGGCTATGGTATCATTTATATGGCATAATCTCAGACTGTCATATGGCAATACAGAGTGGTGACCCTTTCGGAGTTCTGTGTCGGGGTTGCTTTGCATCGCGGTGCATTTCACCGCCATAACACTAGGGGGTGTGTGGCTTCGAAGTTCGGTATCGCCTGTGTCGCTCACCACCGAAACGGTACTGAGAATAGCAAACCCCAAATCGTATTTGTTTGGCCTTTTCTTGCTTAGATTTTGTAAAAAGAAATAGACACAGTGAAATCCATTGACCTAGTTACTGTAACCGGAAAATAAGTCTGAGGTTATTTGCGAGGTGTCTGCCAGCCAGTTGATGTTATGTTAGCAAGCAAACTTTAGCACAACTGCCCACAAAGTACTGCTTGCTGGCGAAGTGCTAATTTCAAAACGTTGCTGACATATAGACACTTTACAAATGGATAACCCCGTCATTGTAACCAAAATATGGCTTTTATTTGGATTTTATTTGCAAAGCTTATGTCAGTGAACTAGCATGTTGCTACTCCCCACAGTAGGCTGCTTGAAACACCGACTATCAACACACAGGACGAGTTGACCAATCACAATCCTTTGCGGAAACTTGAAGTTTTTGACTTGCTGTGACTCCATGAATGACCAGAAACCCCTTTACACATAGTAACAGATTCCAATACCGTCTTGTAATAAACACGACCTTTGTTGTTGACTAAGTGTCAAAAAGGTGTTCTATGGTATTTTGTATAAGACTGTATTATATTGTACAGCGGGTTTTTTTTCTTCTTTTTCTTCGTAAATTCATGGACGTTGATTGGTGTTTATATGCAAAGCATTCCCATGTGTGGGATACAGGATTACAACTGAAAATTCATATTCATTTCCTGCTCAGGTAAAGTAAGTCTGAATCTCGTTTACTCTAAGGAGGAAGCACCGAGGACACTTAAAAGTCTATTTCTGCAACGAGGTCAAAGCTTAATGAACAGAAAGACAAATCTAAGATCCTCACCTTCCGCTCCATCTCTCCGGCAGGAAGTTGTCCGGCTGCTGGAACACCTCTGGGTCGCGGTGGACAGAGCGGCTGATATAGATCGCACCATAATCCTTTGGAACAGGAAACCCTGCGATCGTAGTGTCCTATACACACACACACACACACACACACACACACACACACACACACACACACACACACACAGAGGAAGAAATTACATTATTATTATATATTATTTGAATTAATTGACATGGTGCTGAGAGTTGGAAGGTACGCTGTTCCTTACAAGAGTCACAAAGACAATTCCTACACCATATTAGATGAGCGTTGTTCTCACTGGGCTGAGCTTGGTTTTCACCTGTGTTTTTCAAACTGTAAAATCTTGCAAACGCTAAATCCTGTTTCACCTATAAAAAATTTATTTTCAAAAACTGTTGATCAGGAGGTTCATTTTAAAGCAGATAGGTAAGGAGTGACATTGCATACAATTAGAGCAAAAAGGGGAGCTAGGAACACTGCAATGACGGAACTTCAACAACATGCTAATAATACCCCTTTGAACAAAAATGAACGGGAGACTTCTTTAACACTGATGTTTGGCTCAAATACAAACTGCTGTACCTTTTGAAACAAAATTTCCCGAGTTGATTTTTCACTAAGCTCTGCTGAAAGGAGCCACCTTGGGGCAAAAAGACCACTTACCCAATTGTTGCCCTTTTAATTCACCTTTTCACTACGTCCATTAGTAGCTGCACTAATGGACTGCCACAGAACAGGATCACCGTTTCCGTTTTCTCCACCCTTTTTCTCATTTTTCTCTCTGCTGGAGTGGAAAATCTTTTACAAATCTCTTTCTTTCCCCCAGTTCTCGCTGATGTTTTTGCCAAGTATACACACACACACACACACACACACACACACACACACACACACACACACACACGTTGCGAAAACTATTGCATACCTTAGTTCCACCTGGATGGAGCTTCTACTTTTTCCACCTGATTGTGAATACTAATAATCTCTCTCTTTCTTACACACCTAACTGCACACATAAACATCTCATCAACTCTCCAGATCCAGCACTTCCTCTCTTGCTATTCTTTGTATTAGTAGTGTATTTGAGGTTTCTACAAAAGGTATTGCCAGGGTTAGGGGCAACTGTCAGTCTTTCTGGTTGCGTTCCTTGTTAATTATCCAATATTTAAAACGTCACTGTGGTGCCAACATTTCATATAGGTTATAATAACGCGTAGGAAAGGACTGCATGAATATGTGCCATACATTGCTAAATTGAATTCAATATACATTTAAACTTAAAAAGTACACTTCTGAGTGAAACATATTCATTCTGATGTGGTTACAGTCACTAATTAACTGTTAGTTGTCTTCAAAAGAGCTACTTTTATACAATGGCTTAAGTACTTTTCAATACAAATAATCTTGTCTACCTGAGTTTGCATATATATTCTAATACTCTTTCCTTCCCCAATAACTAATCCATCTTGCATTTGTGTTGTTTCATATCATGACCCTTGGGGACTTTCTGGTTTCCAAAAACCTTAATAAAAATACATCTATTCTTTGTGCTCTTTCCCCTCCAGAGTTCTCCAAAACCCCACACGTCATGACCCCGTATCCCACTGAGGCCGCCAGGAATCAAAGTGTAACACATTACTTTCCACTTGGCTTCACAGTGTCACCGGCACGCATCAATCCCACCGCCACACGCCCCCCACTCCCTTCCTTCCGGGGGAGCGGAGTCAATCAATTGCAGAGACGGATCAATGCCTCTGATTGGGCTGTTGCGTAAGGCTGTTTGATGAGGTCATAATGATCAAACACAGCCTGCGCGGGAGGAGGTGGAGGCAGCCTCCTGAGTGAGCAGCCGGCCAATCACGAGACGGGACTTTTGGGATTCTATTGGCTTGACAGTGTCAAACCAAAAAGCAATATTTTTAATGAATGAAAATCAATGTTGTAGGGCGCCTTGGTAGCTCACCTGGTAGAGCGTGCACCCATATATAGGGGTTTACTCCTCGACGCACGGCCACAGGTTCAACTCCGACTCCCCTTTGCCGCATGTCGTTCCCCCTCTCTCTCCCCCAACATGTCTTTAGCTGGCCTATACAAATAAAGGCCTAAAATGCCCAAAAGATAATCTTAAAAAAAAGAAGAAAAGTTGTTGTAAGATATACAGTAGACCAACAGGATACAAGATGCTTATGTGTATAGCACACATATTATAGACTACAATATTATAACCCTTCATAGATAATAATTCCCCAGTAAACGAAGCATGTGAAAATGATGGCTGCGTGGAACAAACTGAGAATAAATAATTAAGGAAATATGTAATAAAACAGCCCGTAGTTCAATGCATTTCAGTTGCATGCCTCTGTAATTGGGCTAATGGTGCTAAACATGCTGCCATAAAAACACACGTGCTGCTCAAGCACTGATTGTCAGACCTCTGTTTAAGCAGACACGCAATGCTAGTAGTAATTCATGTAATGGGACTCACTTGTTTAGCTGTCTTTGTTTCACTGAAGTAACACTGCGACATTATTTAATGCTGCAAGAGGAAAAGTCTCAGAAATAAAGCGCTTGTCACAGGCCTCAACAACAACTGAACATTATAAGATTGACCAAACTGGTATTTGGTGCGGGGCTAATATAATGTACACTGAGGTGGTCGTGTTTTTTGTCCAACATTCATAACTCTGGTAGTGTACAATACACACAAGAGGGAGTGACAGAAGAGTAGAGACTTTCATCTGCAGTATTATGTCGCCATCTAGAGGAAAGGAGTGCAATACAGAAAACAGCAAACACTCCTGGACTACATAGAAATAAATATATAAAAAAAAGGGACAACAATGACAATCACAAAGTGTAAAAAAATGGAAGACATTTCATTCAACAGTGTATATATGCACAGGGTTTGCTCAGGAGGGGATTAAGTGACCCTGGCTAAACAGTAAGTCCATTGAACAGCCTTGTTAAAACACCCAAATGAAATAAATCATAACATCATAAAAGACAGCTTTTTTTCTTATTATTTTAAGTTGTACTCAACAGAAAAACAAAAACAAAAAACAGATAACATACTATATATTAGATGGGCTGTTCTTACAATCCAGGGATTTTTAAGTAATTCTACTTGCACTGATTGTTGATGTTTTAGGACAACTGTATATGAAGTGCCAAACATGTAAAGCAAAAACCAGTTGGGAGTCCCATTTCATTTGGGTCTCTACACAACGGCTCAGTGCTTTCCACATGCTGGAAATACTCAAGAAGACTTTTCAAATCCTGATCTGTGAAAACAATTCAGCATCACACATGCCTGACTCCCCCACACTTCAAGTCGAGATCTGCCGATTAGTAGATCATGTTGCCTCTATTTCTTGTCTACAAGTGCAGGGTTTAGAGAAGAGAAGGTCTCAGAAGTGACACTAGATCTCTTAAACTCAGAAGACAGGGTAAGAAATACTGACTACTCATTCAGAACTACATGAAAACCAACAGGATGCGACCCACTCCCTTCTGGTGAACAGTCCTACCTGATCAGCTATTCTGCGTCCACCAATGAAAGGAGGCCAAAGTCTCTGCACCTCCAGCAGTACTGTGCGCAGGTAATCGGGGTCTTCCATCGCTCGCAGACGGGCCTTTTCATAGACACAAAGAAAGATTTCTGTCTGTTCCTTTTATTTAAAGCAGAAAGAACTAGGCAAGGAAAAGTTATGGCACATGGTTACTTTTATTTCAGAGGCCTCAATTCTGCTTAGGATGGAAAATAAATACTGTTAATAACTTTCACTTTACATGTAGTGCTGCATTAATATTAATTTCCATCACAGGTTTGTGTACCTGTTTGTTTCCACTGAGTGCCAGTGTGAAGGAGGTGAGCAGCGATGCCAGGGCTTTGGGGATCAGAGCTGAGATGAACAGCAGCAGATGCTGGGAGGCAGAAGTGGAGTCGGGCAGCGGCAAAGAACCAAGAGAGCCGACAAAACTGGAAAAGGCCGGCAAGGCAGATAGGAGATAGCCACATTGAGATTAAGATACCACGTCAACAATATATAAGTAATTAATAGTATGGTAACTATATTGAAATCAGCCCATAACCAGAGATCAACAGCCTCTACTAGCCTCTGATTTATGGCACAGAGGGAGAGAGCTTTATGCATGAGAATGGCACTGCAAAGAGCAACAGCCATCACAATTTTCAGTGGATAATGTTGCTGTAACTCAGTAAAGCCCGACCGAGAGACCAAGCAGATGAAGATCAAAGTTCGTCTTTACTCGTTGCCAAAAAACGAGTAAAGACTACTCGTTCCTAGTCAGGAAACTAGGCAGACAATAGGGCAGGAGTCCAAGGTTTTAGGCAGAGAGTGATGCAAGCAGGTTACAGGCAGTCAACATTTGTATTTTATTTCACAGGACTTACTGATCATTTCCAAATGTACTTAAAACTTGTGCAACAACCTAATAGAAACATAAGTACTGGCAAATCTTCAGCAAGCAGAAGCAAGAGGGAAAAGCTCTGTTTTTGAGAATAAAAAAAAAAAAAATTAAGAAAAACTGCTGTGTGTGTGTGTGTGTGCGTGCATGTGCGCCTGCCTGGCTGTCTGCCTGTCTGCCTGTCTGCCTGCCTGAGATTGTGTAAGTGAGCCGCGTCGCCGTGGTCCTGCTTCACTACACCCTGCTACGCTCTGCTGTGCCCTGCTGCGTCCTGCTGAACCTGCTACGTCCACCCATGCCCTGCTGTGCCACGCTACATACTGTAACGCCCTACAGTGCCCTGCTATGACATGAACAACTACGACTACCATTTTCTAGTCACTGTTCCATTATCTTTATTGTGACTATTATTGCCACTGTTCATCACACCCCCAACTGGCACCGTCAGACACCGCCTACCAAGAGCCTGGGTCTGTCCGAGGTTTCTTCCTAAAAGGGAGTTTTTCCTCGCCACTGTCGCACCATGCTTGCTCTTGGGGGAATTACTAGAATTGTTGGGACTTTATAAATTATAGTGTGGTCTAGATCTACTCTATCTGTAAAGTGTCCTGAGATAACTTTTGTTATGATTTGATACTATAAATACAATGTAATTGAATTAAGTGAGACAGATAAAGACAGACAGGAGGTACAAAGATACACTCTTACCCCTGTGTGTCATTCTCCAGTTTGTCTTTAATGATGACCATCAGTTTGTCTCTAGCGTCAAGAGCAGTGGAGAAACCCGAAGACCACAGAGGAACCTTCAGGTTGACTGGAGCAGAGATCAGACCTGAAGAAAAAAAAGCAGGGGTTGCTTGAGCAGGTCAAGGGAAGTCCTGCACTCATGCGTCCATACTTGGATGGGCAAAAATGGGCATGTGTGGTGTTTTTTTGTGTGTGTACAGCATATCTGTATGCCGCTACCATGCCAGTGCTGGGTGCAGAGCTGCATGATTTCCTGGAATAGGTCAGGCTGCTCCTCTGCTCGTATGTTCAGAAAAAGGCCCAAAACCAACTCTGTGCCCAGGCGCTTAAAGGCAGAGTACACACACTCTGGCTGGCCACTACACACACACACACACACACACACACACACACACACACACACACACACACACACACCTGTTACCTTTGCTGTCCCAAAACAATCAGTCTGTAATGTAAATATGAAGTGACTGCAATCGATCTCATAATGGAATGAAAAAAAAAAAATATCAACCACACATCATGAAACTGTATGTAACATTAACGAGAATAGAGGAAGTTGAAACTTTCTGCAAAAACAACAAAAATAAGAAACCAAAACCAACAGCAATATGAAGAAATATGGGAGCCAAAATTGTTGTTTGGAACTACACACAACCCAACTGTTGTGTGGCTGCTGTGTACTGTTTTTTCATTGTGTGCACATACATACACATACACACAGTGAAACACATCCTATCCACCTTTCTAACCCTGTTTTTATGTCACTATAGCCGCTTTCCGACCGGAGGGATTTTTGCAGTTCCTAGAACATAAAATTCCTAGAACCTTTTTTTTCTCGTGTTCCGACTGGACCAATTTGGGGATTTTTAAGTCCCTCTGGCCACAGTTCCTGTCACTCTTTCAGCTCCTACTTCAGGGCAGGGTCTTTTCCCTTTTCAGCATATGAACCTAGGTCAACGAGGGTCGGGTTTCCAGTACAGACAGACCAACAACGGGACAATTTTAACAATTTTCGCCATCTTATTCATCACTAATTTCACTTCTGACAACGTTTTAGGCGAGAAATGAACTGTTTAGATTTCGAATATAGGCAGTCTTGCGAAAATTGATGCCGAATTGGCAATTTGCTTCAAAGTTTTCGGAGTTGAGAGGAGCTCCATGAAGTGAGGCGACAGCCAGCAGGCGCCTGCCCCGGCCGCTAGCTCGTCGCTCGGCCAGTCATGATCAGAGACCCGGCTGTAAGCTGGAGGTCTCTCAGACCGCTCTCGTAAATAAGAGGCTTTTATTTCGCCGTTGACGGTTCGTTTATTTAAATATCACAACACATGTCCATCATAAGATTAACGGGAACCTGTGGTTAACTGTCTTTTCGGAGTTAAACTCCACAAGCGTGTCCTGCGGCTGGCCAGCCATCACACACACACACACACACACACACACACACACACACACACACACACACACACACACACACACACACACACACACACACACACACACACACACACACACACACACACACACACACACACACACAGCGCAGCAGGCAGAGGAGAGAGATACCCGTTTCTCTTTGGGAGACTTGTTTAAATTATGACAAATATGCTATATACATTAGATTTAGTTCATACTTTTTTTGGTGTATTTGTTTTCTGATTTTAACGCTATAAAGACCGTTGCCGTGCTTGCATCACTCCCTTACCCCTCCTGCCAGTCCCTATGGCCACTTCGCCAGTGCGAATGCAATTGGAAAAAACGGTTTTGGGGGAGAGTAGTTAGTAGATCTGTTTAGAAGTGGACTTTTCCTATAACTACGTTCCTGTAACTACTTGGTCGGAAAGCGGCTTATATCTTAATTCTACAGCTTGTAGAACTATTAGTAATCCTGCTTTGTATGTCATTTTGGACGAAAGCGTCTTCCAAAAGAGTAAATGTAAATGCTTAGAGTGCTGGAGGTTTATGTTACCTGAGAGAGAGGTCCTTCAGACAGCGCTCACATACACTGTGGGAAAAAAAAGAGGTAGAAGAAACACAAACAGACAAACACACACACACACTTCTTAGAGAAGATGCAGTAAGTCAGAGTCTTTTAAATAATATGTCCTGGCAGTGCATGTTGCTACATTCCGTCCATCGCAACAAAAACACAACTTACATTCACTTGTTTTTCCGTTTGACTTATATACACAGTATAATTATTTTAGAGATTTGTCGCTCCATCCAACAGACAGGCAGTCAGTTCTGGCTTAAGAAACCTTTGACATGGATGGACACATCATTGTTGCAGCAATAAAGCCTTTGCACTCTTGATGCCATCATGGACATCCACGGTACAAAAGGCTGGACACAAATAACGTATAAATACACAACGAGAGTAAAACATAACTTTCCCTACCTGGTGATATAATCACTTGATGATCCCAAACAGCCTCCTGTGAACAGGCTTGTGAGAGATAGGCGGAGAAGACATGCCTCCTCACCTAAAACACACAAATACAAGTTACTCATATTTATTATTTGCAGAGCTAAATTTAATCACATTTTAATAGTTGTTGTGATTTTATACAGTAGCATGTTGTTGTGAATGGCAAGTCTAGGAATCATCAGTGGCTGCATCTTGGAAAGTGTTAGTATTGTTTGCTTTAGAAAAAAATTTTCTTGTCTTAGTCATACCTTCTGTATTATTTTTCTTCTTCTTTTTTTTACAACAGCATCAGTGGTGGTTTCGTGGCCTAACAGACACTGGTTACTTAGTCCAGCTTGCTCTAGTTTGAACAAAACTGTGTGCAAAATACATTTCTGCTACCTCAGAATCTCTGTCTTGTGCTATTTCTGGGGGGGGTTTCATGTGTGCATGTGTTTACCATTAGTGGTGACAACGGTGTCACCATACATGTTGGTCATCAGGTCAGTTGGATCCTTCAGGAACAAGTTGGACTTCTCTGAAACACACAATGTAGACATTATTACAAACACATACATACATACTGTTCGTACACAACGTCCACGTCGCGGTTTGATTCTGCCTGCTCTATTATGGAGTATATTCTATTGGTTAGGGAATTTTGATAGGATTGTAACGCTAAAAAATCCGAGCGCGCAGGAGAGATCCGAGAGAAGAAGATTTGCAAGTGTGCAGAATCAGCCTGAGTGCGAGGAGAAGGGCCAAAGGTGAGAGCAGGAAATCTGTCTAAGCAACAACATATCTGAGTCCAAGCAGAAAGTTTGAGCACAAGCAGAGCAAATCCAAGAGCGAACAGTGGCTATTTAAGTGTGAGAGCAAGGTTTTGAGGGAAATTATTACAACATCTGAATGTAATATCAGTGAGAAATGCTCTCAAATTGAAAGAATGCGCTCTTGAATAAAGATAGGAATATAACTCCATACTCTATGGTGTGTTATGGTGTGTGTGTGTGTGTGTGTGTGTGTGTGTGTGTGTGTGTGTGTGTGTGTGTGTGTGTGTGTTTTAAAAACAAAGCAGGCTAGCAGGTTAGAAGTGGAAGTGGAAATGTGACAGTATTCCAGTTCCAACGTAACAAAATACCAAGATTCAATAATGTGAATATCAATATCAAAAACGCACAGGAACATTAAACGACACATCACTTAAAAATGACACAGAGAAACAAACGATAAAATCAAGGTTGGACATGTTTGTAATATATTTAAGAGGATTGCACTGTACAGTTTGTTCACACAAAGACTCCTTTAGGAAAGAATATTTCCCCATGTGTGACATCTGCTTAAAAAATTTAATTCTTCATCATCAATCTTGATAAAGTCTAGTTAATGGTCTGTTTTGTACATGTATTTTTAAAATCTCAATACAGTGTGCTACTATTTCTTTGTATTGGGGTATTTAATCAAGTTAAATGTGCAGATACTACATTCTAACAAGGTTTTCTTGTTCACAAATATTAGAGAATAAAATTAAATCTATAAGGCATTGAGGAGTTTGGAATAGTTCATTTTATAAAACATGTTTATATTCCTCAGAATATGGTACAGGTATTAAAAAACAAGTGTTGTTTAGGTTTCACTACGGAAAGTGCCGTATTGTTATTGGCTCTGATAGCTAAAATTTTCAAATAAGCAACGTCCTTCTTTAAAGGCTGTGTCTAATGAAAATCTTTACAATACTCCTATGACTTATAATGCATTACATTGTACTTTAAGATAAGTAAGTATAAGTATATTTTATCTCATTCAATCTCCTTCCCCCTCCCTTATATTCCTATCTTGGTTTTTCTTTATAGTTCTTCTATAGCCTCTTTTAATATAACTTGTGTTGAATGACATTTAGGAAAATATTTAATATAACATTTAATATATTTCATAGTACAACTAATACATTGTTTTGAAGTGGAGCAGACTACAATAAAACTTCATTTCAGTAAGTTAACATTCTCCTCTCTCCAGCAACATCAGGAGACTCATGACAGATCAGACTAAACTCGGGGTGAATTTAACTCCAGAGGAGATCCCCTTTTGTTCTTTTGCCTGAGAGCATTATCCTGAGGCAAAGGAGACTATGGTCACTATGAGCTCACAAGAAACTTCAGATACACAATGACACATTAACCAACAGGTTATTACATCTAATCAAAATTACCAATACTTCCCTTAATAGTTAGGTAATACTAATATAAATAGTTTTAAGCAGACTATTCAATCCATAAATCACTATCAACATACTGGTGTTTTATTTGTCGTTGGGAAGTCAACATAGGCTACATGTAGTAGGCCTACTGCTGAACTCTACCATGCTGGTGCTCACTCACTCACTCACTCACTCACTCACTCACTCACACACTCACTCACTCACACACTCACTCACTCACACACACACACACACACACACTACCACAGAGCAGCTCTCTCATCCCCTGCACGGAGCAGATGAAGGCGGTCGGTCTGTTCAGCATGCGGCACTGAAACACTCTGCTCCGGTGTTTCTCGATCCTCTGCTGGCAGAAGCTCACCGGGTCCCGGTAAAACTCCAGCGACTTGTCCCCAAACACCGACACACCAGCATTTCCTGGTAGTTTATACATCCAGGTCCGACGTTGGAGACGCACTTTCGCTAAAAAAATAAATAAATTAGCGATAGCAACTCTTCGCTCAAACGAAAGTGACTCTATAAACTTTACTAAAACTCGGTCCAGGTTCAGAGTAAATCCCGCTGTCATCGCCGGTTAATCATTTTAATCCGCGTGGCTCTAACATTACCTGTGTGTCAAATGACTGCTGCTATCTCATTGTTGTCACTGCTCTCTCTGGGTTGATTACCGAACGTATGACGCGTTTAGGTGGTGTCCGTAATTTAGTGCTTCCCTTCCTGATACTTTGTCATTACAACTGCAGTATTACAGTACTTTTACTGCTACTGTACAACAACAGCTATGTGCTACTAACACTATTATTGCTGGATCGCTCTAATCATAAAGAGCCTGGATGGTTGTAGAATGGCTTGTTTTCTGAATTTTCAAAACACCATTTCACCAATTAAGACTTATTTTACCAAACCCTTTCATTACCATTATCTGTGTGTCAGTTGAAATTTGAGGCTTTGATTATGCAACTGCCTGGTAAAAATAAATTCATAGGAGGAGCATAATAAAGAGTATACATTATACATGATTCAAATGATGAATAATAACCAACTAAACTGACAAACATAGTGTCCTCTTTACACCTTACATTACAATGCCTCTTGCACCCAGATGACATCTGGATATGGACAATTCACATTTGCACTCAACACCAAGATTGTATCAAATATCCTCATACAATTGGGCTGACTTTATCCCTCTAAAATGCATCAAATCTTCTGCGTCAGACTCACGACAGGTTATAAAAAGAAAGCTTCAAAATAGATGCAGCAGCAGAAATAGGACTCCCTACAGGGGCGCAACTACCCAGTGTCAGAGGGGTATGCAGCAACAATTTTGGCGCCTCCTCCCCCCCCCCAAAAAAAAGTGTGCCAGACATCATCATGCATGGGCTTTAAATAATAAAGGTTTATCTTTCAAAGTACATCAGCGACGTTAACGGTCACCTGGTTGCCCTTGGCAGCCAAAAAAAATCAGCAACTCCTAGTTGATGTGATTTGAGTGGTGAGTGGCTTTCCATCTCTGTCTGCACTATTTTTCCCCAAAAAAGGACACAGTGAATAGGTTGGTCAACAGAAGTTCAAACCATACTGGACATTTAGTTTTGTGTGGTCTAACTAATAGAACTCCTACCTGATGTCATCACTGGTCTCATCTCTACCTGATGCCATCGCCGACCTCATGTCTGTCTCATTCACTCCTTGCCTGTGTTCTTCTCCACTATGACATATTGTCAAACAAACATTATGTAATAGATTTTTCATTAGTTTTTCCATATTAATAATATTAAGAAATTAATCTGTTGGTATCAAGTGGCTCCCCGTACACTTCCACCTAATGTTAGACCTACCTGTTGCCTCCCCCTGTCTTTCCTGAACACCTGAATGAAATGAACTCACTGTTAAATATAGCAGCCTCAATTCAATTCTTAAATCAGCCTAGTGATGGCATCAGATAAGACAACTATTATGCAGTAAGGTTGTGCTGCTGTTGAAATTACATTCAGATTTTGTATTTTAAATATATATGTTTTCTTCATATTTATTTATTTTTCTTCTTGTCATTTATTGTGCATGCTACCTTATATTTTACCAGTTGTTATTTGACCTTAATAAAATTGAGATATGTCATGCATGGAATTGGTACCATAGGGTTTAACCAAAATCTAAATGTAGCTATCAGCAACATTGGTTTGCATTAAGCTAGCAAACACGACTGTTAACATGGATATTTGCAAGCCTCCAAGTTTGGTAGCAAATCTATGCATGATTCCATGGTAAACCAGAGTTATTGCATTAGTTATGTTTTCCAGATTATTGTCATTTATTGTACATGCTACCTTATATTTACCAGTTTTCAGCTCAGCAACCTCGGTTTTTGCATATTCTAAGCTAGCTGTAAACCCCCATTTGGCTACTACATTCCCAGTGTTAGCAAACGCTAGCTAGTCTGTTAACATGAATATTTGCGAGCCTCCAAGCACAGACGTCACACTTTAAATCCTACCTGTTGCCTCTCACCATCCACTTATTTAACTGCTGTCACATCCCTTGACATGTTATCTCCTTTCTCCTTCTTTCTTTTTCTATGTTTATCCCCAACAGCTGTTTTGCTTTGTTCTTTTTCCATACTACTCTACTTCACTACTGGTACCTGCTTGCTCTGTGCTCACGGCGCTCCCCCCCTCCCCCCTCTTCTATGTCAACATTCTATGATGGAATCTTATGAGACAGGGCGCCTAGTCTATTCTGTTAGTCCTATAAAATGTTATATAACATTGTGGGAATGCAGAAATGATTTAGAAACGCACAACAGCAGCTACATATATAAAATACCCCAAAAAAAGAATTAATTTTATTTTTATTTTTTTTTACCATCGCTTTGGCGCCCCCCATGGTGCTGCGCCCCTATACACCGCATATAGCGCATACCCACTTTTTGCGCCACTGACTCCCTATAAACTGTATTTTATCTGGATGGGCGTCGTTTGCAGGATGTAGCAGTGACTATCTCAGCCCGTGCTGAGTGCAGAACAAAAATCTGGAATTCTTTTGTGTTGATGAAAATGACAAGTATGGGCTATAGTTTAATTTTTAAAGTTTGAAAAATTAAGCAAACTGGACTAAATAATACATGCATATGAGATCATCTTATTTGATGCATGTCAAGTAAGGCATACAGAATATACTTCATGTTTTCCTATAATTTATATATTTGGTCTCACACCTAATGGAAATGGATAGTCTGTTTTGTAAACCTGTTTAGGACCGACATTGATGCAGGATACTACATTGACATAGACATTGATATCAGCATATCATATATCATCTGTGTAGGTTTTTGTTGGTGGACGTGATTTAGTTCATCTAAATGTCAGGAATATTTGAGAATTTATCACTTATCAGGTAAAAGTCATTTGAAAATATCTGCAGGAAAGTATTGTCACGGTTGCAGCCGTGCCACAACTTAGATATTATTATTGTATAGCATAGCACATGTATTCATTCATTTTTCACTGTCTCTTGTAAAGCTACCATACTGGTTCTTTATATCAATAATGGATAACAGGATTATTAAATTTGGTAATACCCCAATTGTAAAAACCTTGATTCAGACTTAAGAAAATGTACATTGGTATTATCAGAAAAAAATGAAGTATCAAATTAAATGTACTTATTATACACAATGGTCCCATATATATATATATATATATATAGTATAATGCTATAACAGCTTTGATTTTTGTATCTGTTTAATTTTATCAGTAGGGTGCACATACAGTAGGGAGACTGACACTGCAAATATTTTATAGAATGTTATATTTTGAAACTGGTGTATAAAACTCTCAAATGTAAACAGAATTTTTCTTTTAATGTTATTGTCAAAGTCACTTTCTCACAACAAAATCATAATATTGGAGAAAGGGAGCTCTAGACGGTAAATTGGTTAGGTTAAAATGAATTTAGTAATGCAACTGAGTATTGTAATCATATCTTATCTTAACAGCCCTAACCCTATTCTATCTACTAACTATTTTTGGTCATGACCATAACTTTGATGCCAGAACAGCTGGTTTTCACATGAAAAAAAACACGTTTTTTTTTGTATTTTCTTTGACCTGGGTGAAATTCAATAGGCAGAACTTCTGCACGAGTTGAATATTTACAGCAAATGATAAGAGAGATAAGCAGATTTTTATTTTTTAAATTGTGTTGTTTATTGTAAAACATGAAACCAAGCTGTAGGGAGATATTAAAAATGCCCAATTGCTGCATGGTTTAAATGAAAGTGGGAAGAAACCGGAGCACCCGGAGTAAAACCCACGCCACCCAAGTAGACATCACACAAACTCACAAAGAGCAGCCATGTTGGATTTTTAGCTCGGGGTACTCAGTGGTTGCCCGAGTTCCGAGTTCTGAAACCCGGGGTCAGGGGGCGTGTTTCTGACTTTGACCTCGGAAAATCTGAGTTCCAAGTACAAATGGAATGCATGATAAGGTGGCCTGGAGAGCTCAGAGGCAGGCCAATCACTGGTCTCCGTCCTACAGAGGCCAATCACTGGTCTCCGTCCTACAGAGGCCAATCACTGGTCTCCGTCCTACAGAGGCCAATCACTGGTCTCCCTCCTACAGAGCCCAATCACTGGTCTCCGTCCTACAGAGGCCAATCACTGGTCTCCGTCCTACAGAGGCCAATCACTGGTCTCTCGTCCTACAGAGCCCATTCACTGGTCTCCGTCCTACAGAGGCCATTCACTGGTCCTCTGTCCTACAGAGGCCAATCACTGGTCTCCGTCCTACAGAGGCCATTCACTGGTCTCTGCCCTACAAAGACAATCCTCACAACAGAGGCCAATCAATAAAGAGTCCCTGGCTAAACTTTGAAATGGCGGAGAAGAATCTTTTGATGGCGCTTCGCTTCCTTGGTTTCATCAGGTGGTCTTTGAAGAAGGAGACAATACATTTGTCAACTGCTGGTTCGTCTAGATTCATTGAAACCAGCACGTCCTGTGCACAGCCCCACTTCTTGCACATGTCCTTTAAAATGGCCTTGCTGAGGTGTTTGTAAGTGTCATTGGTGATTTGAAAATCTTCTCCCTCGACTTCAGCCCATATCTTTTTGAACAGGCGCTCAATGATGGTTTTTGAATTTCCAATTGTTGTGTTCACCTTAGCTTTGTTAAAGGTCCGCAAAACCAACTTCTGCACAAGTAGTCTGATGGAAATTTTATTTTTCTCTGCCTGTGCTGTTGAATTCTGCACAGGTCTGGCAGCTGCCTCCTCAGATACTGTGACTTTAGGTGTAGGTTTGGGTGTAGGTGTAGACTTGGACGTAGGCGTATGCGTAGGTGTAGGTTTGGGCGTATGCGTAGGTGTAGGTCTGGGCGTATGCGTAGGTGTAGGTTTGGGTGTAGGTGTAGGTGAGGGTGAGGGTGAGGGTGTCGGTGTAGCGGTGGGTGATAGTGACTCAGTATTCTTGAAAGCCTTTTTCATCTTGTCACTGTGGGTGTCAGCCCGTGTGCACAGCCACCACTTCATCAGTCCAAGGTAACGCCACACTTTACAATGTATTTCACCATACACTGTATCACGGGATGGGGAAGCAGACAGTGTCCTTTCATTTGATCCTGGGACAGTCTCTGGAATCCTCTCCTCAGAGACGTAACTGTAGAGGAGACCAGTAAGCTCTTCTTTGAACACCTGGTCTTTACCGTTGGAAATATCCTGCAATTTACTATAAACAACCTCACTTCCAACTTGTTGTTTTACACCATCTTTTGAAAACAGAGAATCAACATCAGTCACAAAGGACTGCACTGACTTCTCACTTTTAACTTTGGAGTCGGGGTGGAATTGGTTGTCTAGTTGAGTCGCCATGCAATGTATTGACAGTTTGGCAAACTGCGTGGCAAAAAAGATTTTTATCTTGCTCCCCACTCCTTTTAAGGACAGTTTCTCTCTGGATTCTGGGGTGATACATGTCCCTCTGGCTTCAGGGGTGAAACAAATCCCTGTGGTTTCTGGGGTATCACTTGTCTCTGTGGGCTCTGGGCTGGTACTTGTCTCTGTGGGCTCTGGGCTGGTACTTGTCTCTGTGGGCTCTGGGCTGGTACTTGTCTCTGTTGGTTCTGGGCTGGTACTTGTCTCTGTGGGCTCTGGACTAATACTTGCAGCATATTGCTCTTCCAGACTGTTAACCTCCTGAACAATTAACTGAGTAATGTCATCTGAAATAATTTGAATCTCCCGTGAGGTGTCAGATCGCAGCTGCTCATACTCCGAGTCGGTCATTTCTTGCAGTAGAGGTTCTGTGAGTCCACTGACCTCATTTGTAATTATTTCCCTCACAGCTGTGGTTGTTACACTCACAAAGTGCTCTGATGCTCGGGAGACCGTGTCCGGGGTTTTTGATTCCACAGATCTGGCTGCTGACTGGTAGCGATCAGTATCTGCCTCCTCTTGATCGTCCATCTCTTGTTGTCCATCAGCGGCCTTCTCTATGGAGATGTCCTGTCTTGTTCGTGGTTTACGTGGTCGACATGAGCACAAAACATCTTTCATCTTGCCCACGAATGCTTTCAACATATTAAAGGCATGTCGTACCATTACATTAAGTCTGTGAGGGGGAGTCACACGCTCACTAAAGACAGGTTCCAAAGTGTCCACACTATTTGTGACAGCAGAGTAAATGCTTTGTGCAACCTCTGTAACAAACATGTTGTTTAAGTTCTTTGAGCTGTCACAGTGGACTGGGTCCTTTACTTGAAGAATTTCAGCAAAAGTCAGAAGAAGTGTGTCACCCAGACTGGACCGAACACACTCCTCAGAGATTATTTGGCTGCATTTATTCTGCAGAGTTGTCAAAATGGATTTAGAAACTAGTGATATTAGGTCCAAAATCATCTCCGCCAACAATGTTGATGTGGCATCATCAGGTGCATCTTGCATCAACAATCTCTGCTGTTCCAAAGTCATCCTTTTGAAAAAGGACTCAACCACTGGACGAACATCTTCCACTCTGATCTTCGATGTCTCCTCTGTCTGGGAACTTTCCATTTCAGTCATGGTGATTGTTTTAGATAGGCTGCGTTTTCTGAATGTCTTGTCTTGTTTTACAGGTACAGGTTTGTCAGAAGCTTTTTGAGCAGATAAAAGTAAACCGATGTAGAGTAAACCATAGTATAGAATGATTTTCCCTAATGTCTGAAGCTGTCTTATAGGCAAAATGTCATGATGTCATTCATGAAAGGCATATAATGGATGAAAGGCATTATCGAACCTGAGGTCAGATCAAGGGACGTTCCAGCTAAGCCCCGCCCCCAGCAGGGTGCAGCTTAGCAACCGTTGCTAGGCACCAGCCACACTCTCTGACCGCTCTTTTGTCGTTTTCAGCTGAAGGCATTCGAGTCTGTTTAAGTTTTCAAATAATGTTTTTGTCTTTTTATGTAAACCTACGAACCTGTCCAAAAGAAATGGTGCATGAGCCTTTACTGTCATGTCTTCTTATGTATAAAATCAAAGAATCATTGTTTTCGAAATAAAACACCACGAACAAGTTAGTTATGTGTGGTTTTGGTTTCAGTTCAACACTGAGAGAGAGAGATCGGCACACAGCTGTGTGGGACACAAACAGCAGATAGTTTTTCAGAGGCAGTTCCGCCTGAATCCCACAAAGTAGATCATATGGCTTTGTTGTGGAAATTGAACAATTAACATTTATTTTTACATTTATTTATTTATATATTTTGGGCCAGTGTGTCAGGCATTCGAACTGCATCTCCTCTGCCTCATTGCATTAAGGCCACACGATGGCAGCATCGATCACCTCTCTCTCTCTCTCTCTCTCTCTCTCTCTCTCTCTCTCTCTCTCTCTCTATGGCACGAGGCGGACTGTCACCCATCTGCTGCTCGTGCAGATCATAGCCTACTCCCCGAGTCCGCGGCACTTTTTCTTTTCTTTCCCTCTCTTCTTTCCGGCTGGAATATGAGAGAGACCAGCTCGGTCTGGGGCGCGTGGATCGGAGAGACGGAGACGAAGAGCCCGGCACAGGTGAGCAGGTTACATGAATTGTTTTTTTGAAAAGTTGACAGAGTTTGACAAGACAGAAGAAAGAAAAGTACAAGGAAATATTTTATGAGAGGAATTTCAATTTGTAGGATGCAAAAGTTTTTTTTTTTTTTTTACTGAGACACACCGCTATAGGCTACTGTTCAGATAATGACAATATAATAAGGCTAAGTAAACTACAATTCAAAGAAGTGAAAATTGGAATTACTGTTTTCTCTTGCAAGAGACAGTTGACTGTGTAGCCTATTATCGCCAACCAAGAGTGCATCTTTTTAATCGTCAGTGTCACATGTATTTATTGACACTGATATGGCAGCAGGTTATTTGACTGGTGAATCAATCTTGTTTCCATCCTTCTGCTTGCTTAATCTTCTGTAATTAGCATTCACTATTTGACTCTTTCATAGGTCCAATTACTACCATTTGTCATAGAGTTTAAATGGATTAGCAGATGTCCCTGATTTTACCACTTGTAATGCTACGTTTTGTTATTTTCTTTCAACCACAAAAGTATAAATGTACACTTGCCAAGACAGAATATAGTGTGCGGACATATTCTAGACATTTTTATAGGAGTGTATTAAGGTTAGCTTTTTTCAATGAAGAAAAGGTTAATTAGTGCACAGGAGCAGAAGTTAATGGGCTACAGGCAGAGAACTTGCATAAATAAAGACAGATTGAGTTTTGTATTTATATTGAGTAGAATAAGTGCTTAAACGTTAGCTGAGCTTTAGGCCTTATCATTTGCTTTATGACAGGTGTGGCTGGTGGAGAGTATGGATGGGTAAACAATGAAGCAGATGTGATGTAATAGTTGAAAAGGCAGCATAATAAAAGTTACATATAGACAATGCAAATAACAAAAAATATACATAGAATGTAAAAATATATGCAGAAATTGGATCCGGCAGGATGTCATGTTAGCTTCCAGGTGTCTACAAACAGCTAGAGCCTGAGCTGCAACACCAGTGGTGTAGTCTAATGTATTGTAGTGGGTATATTGCACTGTATATATATATATATATATATAGGCCAGAATCTGCCTTTTGGTGGTGTGTATGTGTGTGGGGAGGGGGTCCTCCCCCAAGGAAGTTTTGAGCATCAACGGCTTCATTTCCTGTATTCGGATGCACTTTTATGCACCAATTTACGGTGGAAATACCTTTATTTAGCCTATGCGAAGAAGAAAAACACAGATGACAATTCAAAATATATCAAAAATATAATGGAAAGTATGTTGTTGCGTGCCATTGGGCATTTTTAAGTGGGTATATGGAAATCCTGGAGCTTTCTTAGTGGGTATACTGCGTATACCTGCGTATCACATAGACTACACCACTGCGCAACACCTCCTCACCATCATGGAGCCATGAAAGAGGACAGACTACACAAACACAAGTGGCGAAACTGAAGCACATCATTCACACAGATAGGAGAATGAAACAAGCACAGAGAGAGAGAGAGAGAGAGAGAGAGAGAGAGAGAGAGAGAGAGAGAGAGAGGCCCACAGCTGTGTGGGACACAAGCAGCAGATATTTTTCAGATGCAGTGGCTTTCAGCTGTTTACATTATTCTTGTCGGCAGGACAAACTAGGACTATAACTACTTGACTTAAATCATACATCGAGACTGACCAGTCAGCCTGATCATTAAGAATAAGCAATTAATTGAAAGTTAAAGCTTTAGTGCGTAACTTTTTGATATTAATGAACATCCGTTACATTCAAGCCATTGCCAAATGAGTTGCTACAAAGCTAATCAAGACTATCAGCTCCACACAACTCTCTCTGTATTTCTCAGTATGGCTATGTTCAGAAGATTGTGTCGTCTGGTGACTTTCCCGCACAGAAGCTCGAGTGAAGATAATTACCTCTTCTGAAGAGTCCATCATGTTTTTGTAATCCTCCGTGTCCTCCTTGGCTACTAGCAACTGCGAACGGTGCGCGATCACGGAAGGCTTGTATCATGTCGACGCGCCGACAGTGTTGTTGTTATTACTTAGAATTCCTCATGGGGGTGACAGAAACTACGCACTATAGCTTTAAAGGTCCAACATGTAATATATTTACTGTAATAAATCCAAAAATGACCCCAGTGTGTCATCAGATATTTAGGAAACATGCTAAGTTGAAATATTACCTTTTCTGACAACAATCAGTCCCCCCAGGATTTCGCAATGTCGCGATCACGCCAATTCACGCAAATTCAACCAATCACTGCGAATTTGGTGCGACTCGCAATTTTGACCAATCACCACAACTTTTCCGCACATTTGACCAATAACCTGAAGTTTCCCGCGACTTCAACCAATCACAGCAGTCCCACGTGCACTCTGTGAGCCAATGACCAATCGGGAGTGAGAACGGGTTGATCATTTCCTTGTTTTTGATATGAAGACGAGACGTGTGTGTGACTCATTTACCAACAAAACGTACAGCGAAAGACCGGCAAAACATTTCAGACCGGCTGATACATTTTAACATCAATGTAGACTTTAACGATTTAAAAGTTGTGCGTGACAAGAGACGCAACAAACCCCGGGTAAATATTGGAGATGTATTTGAAAGATGGAGACAGCTTAGAGCCCAAAAGGACGCCGAGTTGGCTAATTCTCTCCTGAACAGGTAGCTAAGCATTACCTTCAGGGTAATTTATCACGGCTACAAGGGACGGGCATCTTATGTCATTTCAACATTCGTGTACTCACATTGAATTATATAGCTAGAGTACCCGAGTTGGTTACTCGCAAAAACAATTGAGACTCAGCCAGTAAAGTGATCCCGACTGGTCCTGGCTAACGCCGCCATGCTAACCCTGCTAACTGCTAATGTTACCGGAGGACCAGGCAAGCAGCCCACGGCTGTTTACAACGTGTAGGCTATAACGGTGAGTTACTTTAAGCCAAGGGGGGCTGTAAATCGGAAAGAGAGGACCGTGAGTTTGCAGTGTATTTAGTGATTGTTGCTGTAAAGCCGAGGAAGTGTGTCTGTCGTCGGGTGGAGAGGACAGCGAGGTTGTTGTGTTTTTAGCGGTTCCTACCATAATTCTAAGCCGAAAAAGTGCGTGCTACTCCGCTGTGCTGTGAAGTAATGTCTGGCTATGTGAGCTAAGTGTCTAGCAACGGATGCTGCGGTCTCAGCCTGGCAACCTCCGTGAACTTCGAGTCTGGGGAGGAGGGGGCGGGTGAGACGACTCTCTCCAGTATTTTGAATTTGTACTGCAGTAACTATTTTAAACACTAGCTGTCAGTATTACATATTGCAACTTTAAGGCAAAAAAATACATTTTTTGTTTGTACTTAAAGGCCTCAGCAGAATCTGAGTGTCTGATATCCATAGGGAGGTTATTCCAGAGGAAGGAGGCCTATATTCTGAGAGTGTGATTGGAGTATAAGGTTTAAGGAGATCAGACACATAGAAAGGGGCGTACCGATGTACAATTTTGTTTGTCATCAGGAGCACCTTAAAGTCTGATCTGTGATGGATAGGGAGCTTATGAAGGGAAGCTAAAACTGGAAAAATATTGTCAATTTTAAGTTGTAGTTAGGATTCTAGCTGCAGCGTACTAGACAAACCATTTGAAGACTTCTAGTACTAGCACATGGCAGGCCTGACAGCAAAACATTACAATAATCCAGTTTGATTGATACAATGGCGTGATTTAGGGTCTCTGTATCAGCAGTGGATACAAAAAGACCAGGGACATCTGCCTAGTCATTGCTGGGTCTGTTGACCTGCTGAGACTTCCACGGAAAGATTAGTTTGAAGAGTTTGTTTTGCGTCAATGTCTCAAAAAAATGTTTGCTGGCTGTCCAGACACATGAAAAGGTCTACTGTTGTTTAATTAACCCGAACACAGTGAACTGATTGCTGACATTTCAGTGCTGACGTGCTGCAATTTCTCCGTCCTTGTTACTTTATTACAGTATAGTTTGTTTATTAGGAACATGAACCGCATACAGTCACTTATTAGTGTTTCCACACAGATGCTCATGCACACACACACATCCACTCGCCATCTATTGATGCAAATGCACTTCAGCCGGGGTAGGCTGCTGCTGTATATCTGGTGGCTTTTCAATTGATTAAGCTTTTAATTGACCGTAAACTATTGTAATAGCACTGCACAACAGTGAGATAACTGCTGATACACTGTAGATTGTAGTGTGTGCGCAAGAGATAAAGCGATAAAGAGATAAAGAGAGGTATCAAAAAAAGATAGTGAAAAGTTGTAAAAAGCGCATAATGTCCTAAGTAGAAGTAGATTGACAGGCAAATATTGTTTTAAAGTTGTAGAAATCATCTGGCAAGTGCAGTAAACATCTGATAAGGTGTTTTTAAGCTTTTTAATAGCTTTCTACTCTTTGCCTTGTGTTGTAAGAGTGTAGCTGCATTAAGTTATCCATTAGCGAAGCAAACGTAAAAATATGGGCTCCAATTCATACAAATGCATGTCACACAATGTTGTAAATGTAAATTGAGACAGCTAGCTAGACTATCTGTTCAATCTGAGTTTTCTCTCACACCACTAAAATAAATTTTGAACGTACACATTCCACCAAAACAAGTTCCTTCCTGAAGCTATTTTGCAGCGGCTCTGTGCCGAGCTTAGCGCGGTAGATGCTAGATCGGATTCGCTAGACATGTCGACATCACAGGACGTGCCTCGTGGCCCGCCTTATTCTGCCTCCGATTACCCTTACCCTGGTATTCTTGGCCTAACCCTAACCAATCCCCACTCCCCATGCCTAAACCTAACTACGTCGACCATTCTAGCAGATCCGATTTAGGATCTACCGCTTAGCGCCGCCCATGACGATTGTGATTGGTTTAAAGTAGTGCTGTCAGTTAAACACGTTATTAACGGCGTTAACGCAAACCCATTTTAACGGCGTCAATTTTTTTATCGCGAGATTAACGTTCTTTTTGGCATAGCAAACTTTGTAGTTTTTTTCACATGCTGTTGCAACAACTAGTAACGTTAGAAAAACTACAACACCACACCGGATCTAGCTACACCGGAAACAAAACAACAGGCACGCCGCACACACTTGTTTGGGCTTGCGAGCCGGCCAAAGAGTAATAGGCTAACGTTACGTTTTGAGTGGATGGTGAGCGCGACACGCCGAAATGGATGCCAATAAGATTCTTTAACTTCTTTAAAAAGTTGCCAAATGGTTCCATTGACAAGACCAAAGTGATCTGTGTGTTTTGTCGTTGTGAACTGAGCTACCATCGCAGCACGTCCAGTCTGAAATACCACTTGATACCAAGCATACAGTTTTCCGAATTCTCCGCCCCCTCGTCAAAGCCAGGTGACAAAAGCACAAAGCAAGCCGATCTACTTTTCCATGTTAAGAGCATTAAAATGAGAAAAAATTATTGGACAAAAAGAAATCTAGGGACATTTAGAATAGATAAAAATGTTTGATTAATTGCGAGTTAACTATGACATTAAATTAATTAAATATTTTAATCGTTTGACAGCACTAGTTTAAAGAAATACCAATAAACCAGAGCACATTTTTCTCCCATCCCGGAATGCTGTGGACTAACCAGACCCTCCTCCGCAGTGCTGTGGAGGAAGGTCTGGCAAAGCGAGACTACAGGGGATGTAATGCTTTCAAACAAGGCTGATACAGTGGTGTCATCCAATAGCAATTTCCTAGGCCAGTGGTTCCCAACCTTTTTTCCTTGGCGCCCCCCCCCTACTTATGTCTAAGAAACGCTGAGCCCCCCCCCCCGACACCAAAGTGGAGGTAACCCTCGAGATAGAGCCTTACTTTCTCTTTTGATAGAGAGCAGTTATCAGCACTTTTACGTTTCTCCGCCATGTTTCATTCATAAAATAGTGATGCCGTGCACATATTATTTTTTACCTCAACCTCAAACCAGATAAAGACTTGCGCCCCCCCTGTGATCTTTGCCGCCCCCCTGAGGGGTCCCCGGACCCCAGGTTGGGAACCACTGTCCTAGGCTATTGTTTAAAGATGTAATATTTCTGCATTAAAATGTCTATAAACGACTATAGTTATATGTACTTACATTATCCCAAATGTTTCCACCAATGTTCAAACGGAGAAATCTTAAAATATGAATTAATGACATGGGACGTGTTACTGATTCTCTGGTAATAAATCACTCTCATTGCTTACCCTTGACATGTCTCCTATTCTCAGTAAATCTGGTCTAAATCAGCATTTGCTTGCCAACCTCTTTTGGCTTGTGTGGCACATGTGCAAAACATATTATATTGAGTCCTCACCGTGTAATCCTTTAAACACAGAGCATTGGTACTATTCAGCACTGAGAATCATCAATCACTCATCTGCCCTTACGCTGTTTCCCAGGAATAAATAGTGCCAATGTATAACCTCTGGTAACATCTGGGAAAGAGACAAAATAAATAAAAGGCAATTTATGAAAAAAAAAGCAGTCATGGTGGTTCACTGTTATATACCCTTTATTGCAGTGCTCGAATTATCTTTTTGTCTTTAAGGGGGTCTCTCTATCTCATAAAAAAAAAGTTGGCACACCCTGCACATAGCCTAACAAGGCTATACAATTAAATAGTCTAGGCGCGAGTGGCGCTTTTGCGCAGTATATGCGCACGGTAGGCCTAGGCTATAACTTGACACACGCACACGACAGACAGAGAGATTTTTTTTACTACAGAAATGGATTCCTTTTAATTAATTTTTCAATTTCGCAATACAAAGAAATAGACAAAACGATCTGAGTGTCATTCTCACTTTCACAATGAAATAAAACGTAACTCATTTGAACCAGACCACCGTCTCAGATATCCTCAGTGTCAAACACAATAATGCATGTAGTGTTTAACTTATACACAGGGGAAATGCACTAACTGACAGAAATGAATAAAGCCATTGCACAGCCAAACTATGTTCTAGTCTTATAATGTACATGTAGTGATAATAACACCTGGGTGTTCAGTCGTCTCGTGTGTTGAACCGTGGAAATAAATAGACGAACAATTTTGGAATTTGCACTGAGATGTTGTCGGGTAGCCTATTCACTGAATAGTCCGCCATCAGAGATTGCATTGTATTGCTGACAGGTGTTTCAAAAATATCTGGGAACTTTTCCAGAGCTCTGAATGGCAGAGGATAGCTACAGATTTATTTATTTAAGATGTATTGGTGGTATTTACCTCAAAAGCACATTAAGCTAAAAGCAAGGTGACTTCTTCGGACTTGCGAGTGCTGTCCAATCGATTGTATGCGGTTTGCTCACATAGCCTAGTGGTGTGGTGGTGAAGTGCAGTCATGCTGCGTTCATGAGCGTAGGGTAGGCTCAGGTCTACGTCCCGTAGTAGCCTATATTTTATATTTTAATTTAACGTCTTTAATGGTAAGAGACTGCACAGGGATGGATAATGAGCGTTGTTTAAGATTAAATTACAATGCCACATATGGCAGACACCTTCAGATATGAGAGACCCCCTCAGATTTTTGACTTTGTTGCTGTCATGGGAGCCAGTCCTCACTCTATGGGAGCTCGGCTCCCTCTGACTCCCACGTAATTCGAGCACTGCTTTATTGCATGAAAAGTTGAATCTGGATAAATAGTAAATCTGTTTTTTATTATCTTAAGAGAAAATGAGCACTCCTGCCTCACTGAAAAAAATGAAAGCCAAAAGCAAGACACAATTCCAACTCTGGCTTTCCACCATAAGCAGCCTGATAGCCCTGGCCACTTCCAAGGTACGAACATCTGTAAATGAATCAGCCAGGTGAAACAAACTGGTGTTGAGAGACAGACCATGTACTTAAGTAACCTGCCCCTGGCAAATAAAGGTAGAACAGTATATTAGTCACAGAAAAAGTGATTTGGGGGATCAGCCCTGGCCTTTGCGTTTACCAGAAACAGTTAACTTATTGTCCCTGCTCTCACCTACTGTCCTGTCCTTATTAGCCACTCCCTGTAGACATTTAGGAGAGAGCCACCGCCTTCAGGCTAATTTTGGGCTGTCTGTACCAGGGCCAACTCATTAGCCTGATTCCCAGGGCTAGCTAGGCCTTATTCATAATCAATGTCACCTCAACCAAAGCAACATATCTGTCTATACTTTTTGCCTCTTGGTTATCAGAGAAAAGTTATTGTAAGGGCAGTAGTAAATTCAACACAGTGCTGTCAACAATGATATAAGCACTACAGACTACAGTATTTTCCAGTTTTATTTTACATTTGTGCCATCCAGACTCTTTTCATGGTTTGTCTTGATAAGCTGAGATACGTTATGCCATCCACAACCAATGCATCAGCGGCACAACTCCCCCAGACTAAAGAGGTTTTCAGGCAACATGTTCCTAGGTCGATGTATCAGACAGCAGTGTGGAATCACAGGCGTGTTCCAAAGGCACTTCTGCGGAATTACATTGGAAAAGGCTGGACAGTCAGAGAAGACATTAAGGCCGCATTGTATCAGAAACCAGCTGCTCCACAAGAGCTCAGAAACATCACACATCCATACAGCAGTGATGGGACCTGCAGTGAGTGCAGGGAATGTCAGTGCCCGCACATTTAGTCACTGAGGATAATTATGTATGCGATTAATTTTGATTAATTAATCACAGAGTATGTAATTAATTAGATTACATTTTTTAATCGATTGACAGCCCTAATACTAATACTAATTTTTGTGTGAATGCAAACTATTACTTTAGCATCCATAACATGTGTTTACCCCTTAAATCAAAGTTGATACAAAACTTTCAATAAGTGGTCTTACAATATCTTTCTCATAAAAGTGTATTTTTAAGTCTCTACATTGACGGAAGGCATGCTATTTACACCCATTTCATTTTGCTTCCAGTTACATATCATCTATTGCTGAAACTCTGACAATCCCAGCCAAATCGGCTTAAAATAAATAAATACATTTATCATAGACCATCATATTTGATATGCCCGCTACGTATTTATGTATTTGTAGTACTGTATTTCCTCAAGGCATAAAGATGTTCACATTCTATTTTTCACACATGTAGAGAAACCCCCTTCCCACTGTCTCACCAAATGTGGCATCAATCAGAGCTTGCATTATGAAATTACTTTAATTCAGGTGTATCATCTCCCTTTTGGCCTGGCTTTATTTTGCACTTCTTTTATTCATGATGTGTGTCACAATAGCAAGTCAGAAAATCTCCTCGTTTGCTGATGTCCAGCTGCTCTCTCCAGTTGTTTGTCTTTTGACATTCTCGGACTTCCTTGTGGATGAGCACAGTCTGGGTTTTCCCAGTCATCTACAAATTCCAAAATGTATCTAGGCAGTGTGTGCATGCCAAAAGAAAATCACACATAACAATGAACAAACACAAAGCTCAGTTCCAGCTATCTAAAGCAGATAATTGTCAGCTGTGTGCAGAAGTGAAACCTAAACCTTGGCTGCCAGCCCACCACACTGAATGTAGCTCTTAATGCAGCCAGAATTAAATTTCAGGATAGCTATTTAATGAAGGAAGCCGTAAAAGCCAGACAGGGTAGGGTTTTTTTTTTTTTTTTTTTTTTTTCTAGTGGAACATGGATGATTGTCTTCCTTTTTTTACTAGTGATGATGAGATGGTTTACTCTGTGAGAGGTGATGTTACTCGGACGCAGTTTGTTGCACATTCACTGAAGCTGAACAAAACTTATTGGTAGAACTTTTCAGTTAAATGTTATCAATAGTAAAATTGCAGTGAACAAGAATTGTATGTGTGGATCGGAGTCTTCTTTGAATAATTAAACTTTTGTTCGTTGGAAAGGCAGTCATGCAACGCTTCAAGTTAACCATTAAACATCTGAGAATGAATTAACGAAGAGGAACTGACAACATTTTAAACAGTTGTTGCTTTTATTATTTACTGTATATTGTTTGATTTTGTTTTAAGTCTTAATAGGAGGAATCTTTTTGCTGCTATTTTTTTTCTTTGTCATTGGTTGACATATAATTGCTTCCTTGAGCGTATTTTAAGCAGGATTTCCCGGCAGCGTCTATGTAGAAAGAGATATTGATGTGGACAGTGGTGCTATGAGAAAGTGGAAAACTGATCAGTCCTAACTAAATCCATGGGGAGGCACACAACGGGTGATGGCCCCTGGTAGAGGCTTTATTTCCACAGCCTGCCTGTCTTTCGCATTTGTGCTCATGTAACTTTGTGTGTGTGCTTCCATGCCAATGTTTGTATGCTATTCACTTTACTCTGCAGTTATTCTCCGTTTACTCCCTTCATCCAGTGAGCTGGCACCCTTATTGTGACGAGTCCAGCGTGCTCAATTCCCCGTTCACAACCCATTACCCTCACCCACACAGCTTTATCCAGAGGACATGCTCCGGACGCTCAGAGTTGCATCTTGCTCCAGCCATGCGTGCAACAAGCTAGTGTGTGATTTAGTGCATCCCTGTGAGCGCATGGAAAAGTCAGAATGAGGATAAATGAAGGGTTTTGAATATTCAGTAATTGCAGGTGACATTGATTGTTATAGGTTTTAGTTCAACCTTGTTGAACTAAAACCTGTAGAGCTGTAGAGTTCGGCTTCGGATTTGGCCGAACCCTATATATATTTGGTCGAATATATATAGGGTTCGGCTTCGGATTCTTGATTTATAGGGAGAGTGGGTTATGTTGTCACATTTCTCACAGTGTCTAACATTTACTGAGCACCATACATCACAATGGTATAAATGTCATACCAAATGACAGAAGGAAGTCTTGGGAACATATGTTGTAGTCATAACATTTTCATATCTTATCTCATTACGGAGTTGTATACTGTTAAATAGAGAATGTGCACTTGTGACAATTTGCCCCATCGGCGGGTAAATTGTCACACTAGATTATCTATCTATATTAGATTATCTATCTATATTATCTACCCTATATATTCGGCCGAACCCTATATATATATATTCGGTCGAATATTTATAGGGTTTGGCTGCGGATTCGGCCGAACCCTATATATATTTGGTCGAATATATTAGGCTTAGGGTTCGGCTTCGGCTGAACCCTATATATATATTAGGGCTGTCAATCGATTAAAAAATTTTATCTTTGTGATTAATTAATCGAAATTAATCACATACATAATTAACGGTGCCTGAACCGATACTTTTTAAGAAAGTAAAAAAAAGAAAAGAAAAAAAAAGGGTACTAAACAACAGTTGGTGACATTAAAGAATGGCTTGTTTATTGCTAAGGCCATATGGTCAAAATTAAATGATTTAATAATAATGTATAACAATAACAATAACTTATTTCACTAGTAAATTGCTGTTGAACGACAAAAACAACAACCAGAAAAGGACATTTACAATAACTTCAAATGCACCACGAGGCTGTAGTTTACCAGTTTCAGTGAACGCACTGGCTGTGTTGTTTCTCCGACGGCAGCTGCAGATTGTTACATACCGGTGTTGAATCCTCTACAGTAAAACACAGTCAAACTTTACACCGTTTAGCGTTAGCTGTCAGCATTTTAACCGTGTTTAATCCAGCTACTAGCTAGTGGTAGGCTAACGTTAGCTGCTGTTGAGTATTGTGTTAACTAACGTCACATGCAACGGTGTATGCGTTTCCTGTAACGTCTGTTTCAGAGCATCAGAGAGAAGCGCAGACATATCAGTGGCACCAGATTTTCGTCTGTGTGCAAACGTCAATATGGAATGGATTAATCTGCGTTAATTTTTTTAACGCGTTATTTTTTCTCAGATTAATCGAAATTAACGCGTTATTTTGACAGTCCTAATATATATACACATATATACATACATACATACACATACACACACACACACACACACACACACACACATATATATATACATATATATATATATATATAGTTCTGCTTCGGATTCGGCTGAACCCTATATATATTCGGCCGACTATATAGGGTTCGGCCGAATAGAGAGAGCAGGGTAAGTTGTCAGACTGTTCATAACTCCACCACTAAAGGCTCTATCTCAAAATTCAAACAGCCACTTTGTGTGACTTCTTCTTCTATAGTCAACTTCCTGTTCACATGTGGTCAAGGTCGCTCTAATCTGAGGTTAGCACAATCTTTTTTTTTTTCTGCTTAAAAAGTAAAAAAAATTAATTTTATGCAATACAACTTTGTCAGGTATGAATGTTGAAAATAATTATTTTGCACAAAATAGAGGAGACAATAACATGCCTTTTGATACTTAAGCTGAAGTGTTATGTTGAGCTAACCTTTGAGATTAAGCCAACATTAGCACACATGTCAGTTTGGGGCAAGTTGTCTCAATGACTTTGGGGCAAGTTGTCACATGTGACCAGCCAGCAAAGGAAGAAAACAACGCAAATCAGCAATTCTTACTGACACGCCAGTGAAGCAGCAACTAGAAATAGAAAAGAATAAGGCTCAATCTAGCAAAAAGCTGTTTCAAAAGAAAGGGAAGCAAGGGGGGGGAGCCCATTTTCAAACAGTCGTCCAAAAGAGACGGGTAAAATGTGTAAAATGCAACAAATGGGCCCATGATGCTTGCACCTTAGGCCAGGCAATGTATGTGTGCCAGAATTGTGACTCTGAAGATTAGTCTGATTAGTCAAATACAAGGCATCTGTTTAATTCAGAGGTTCATGTTAAGTTAAGCAAGTTATCTGCAGCATTCCATTCAGTTATCATGAATCTATGTGCAAGCCAGAGAACGTTCAAAGTAAAGTTCAAAGTAAAGTGGTCTTGCCACTTAATGTGTTTTGATTGAAATGTGTATAGTTTTTCCAGATTCTCTAGGCATGATTGTTTATATTTCCAGTTCTGGTTGGAATTAAAAAATTAAAATCAATATTCACAAATAAGTAATTGTGTTCTTATTTTTAGATAATCTAGTGTGACAATTTACCCGTCGATGGGGCAAATTGTCACAAGTGCTCATTCTCTATTCAACAGTCTACAACCCGTAATGAGATAAGATATGAAAATGTTATGAATACAACATATGTTCCCAAGACTTCCTTCTGTCATTTGGTATGACATTTATACCATTGTGATGTATGGTGCTCAGTTAATGTTAGACACTGTGAGAAATGTGACACCATACCCCACTCTCCTTATAAATCAAGAATCCGAAGCCGAACCCTATATATATATTCGGCCAAATATATATAGGGTTCGGCCGAATCCGAATCCAAAGCCGAACCCTAAGCCTAAATTAAAGTAGAGATGTTCCGATACCGATACTGGGTATTGGCTCCGATACTGCCTAAAACGCTGGTATCGGTATTGGGAAGTTTATACACCGATCCGATACCACGTAATAAAACCCTAAAGAAAATCTACGTTAAAGTAGTTTATTTGTTGTTTTTCCGTTATAACTGATTGTCAAACTGCATAATAAAAGAAAGTTCTAGGGCGTTCATTGTTCATGTTTCACAAAGAGTTTAACCTGAGCCAGACTGACAACAAAGATAGAAATAATATCACATCCATACAGGGATAGTAGTATACAGCTGTTAAAACATAATAAAATATATGACACACTGGTATCGGATCGGTACTCGGTATCGGCCGATACACAAGTTCAGGTATCGGAATCGGTATCGGGAAGCAAAAAATGGTATCGGACCATCTCTAAATTAAAGTCATTTTAGCCTGTGCTGAAAGCAACACTGGTGAACTGGCGCTGTTGCATTGGAAATGACATCCGGTCTCTGAATATGAAAAAGCCTTTTTTTGTTTCTATTTTGGAGTGATTTTATTTTTTGTTATATGAAATAGAAAATGAATATTAAAGCATATTTTTAAATATCTCTCATCACCTTTTGACCAGGAAAAGGAAAATTTTGTATTTTAAAACGAAAATCAAATAACCATTAGATTTTTGTTTTTTAATACCTGTTTATGAAATGAAAATCGAATGACCAAAAGATACACTGACCGCTGTGGAGGAAGGTCTTGCAATGCAAGACTAGACTGAGGGTAACGTTAAGCTAGCTGATGATGGTCACCTCCAAACTGTAGGCTTGAGGCTTGTAAAACCACATTGTTTTATATTTCTACACGTTAAATACAGATGATTTGAAGTGTGCGTGTGAGGCTTAGGAGTTTGAATGCACCTTGGACAGAGCTGACGGCTGAGTAACAAAAATAACGAGTAGCCTAATGTAAATAATTACTTTGGTTGTTGTTGAGCCAAGTAAAGTTATTAATTTTTGTTTTAGTGGCTAAAGTAATAGCCTATGTAATGTTAATGAGTAGCGTAAGTGATTACATTTTCAAGTAACTTGCAACACTGGAACTGGGTTGCTAGCATGAGCATTGCTACTGTAGCATGAGCAGTGTTAGCCATCGCGGCTATACCGACAAAGAAAAGAGCATCGTCTGTAGAAACTTTATCAACGGAGAATCCAAAGGCAGAAAATATTCATTTGATTGACAGGTGACCCCTAGGCATTACAGTGAAGAAAACACAGCAGCATTATCAAGTGCTTAGCAACATTGTTTTTCCACAGAGGGTTCTAGTGACATTCAGTACACTCTAAATGCTCTTCCTACCACAGTGAGAAAGGGTTAACACATTTGCAAGAGGTGTCTTCTGCTCTGCTGAAACAGTGATGATGAAAACTGAGTGGATCCCAGTTTCTTTAAGCAGGTCAAAGCAATCAAGAAAAACTGTAACATAATATTGTAGAATCAAAACTCCTTGGCTCCGTCTGTGTGTGTGTGTGTGTGTGTGTGTGTGTGTGTGTGTGTGTGTGTGTGTGTGTGTGTGAGAGAGACAGATGGTGTTTTTTGCTTTAGGCTGATCATTGCTGAGTTAAACTGACAGAGCTTCTGCTTTCTTCTTTTTGCACTCTTTTAAGTTATGCAGTCGTAAAAATAATAAAATAGAAAATATATTTGTCATCTTTATACAAGCTCCAAGTAAGTTGAGGTGAAGAGCCTCTGAACTCTTTTTTCAACCTGAACCCTATTTTAGAGATGCACCGATTACAATTTTCTAGGCTGCTTCCGATTTTCTTTGAGTTTGACCAGCCGATACCTATTTTAGCCGATTCCGATTTCATTTTTTCTAACCACTTTACAGCACACACAAATATTTATTTTCTATCTTTTCTTTAATAGAACATTTTGCACAGAACATAGAACATTTTTTGAACAGATAATGGATCACTACAAAATAGAAATATATAAATGACTCCTGGTGTGGGAAATTCACACACATCTAAAGTGCAATGTTAGAACCATTTCCTTCTTTTCACATCCAGTATCCAACTAAAAAAAATGTGACTTTGGTTTTTGGTGTCGTCCCTCCACGCCCTACTCCTTCCTTGCAGGTGTTGCATATTGCAAACTTGTTATCTTCTGCACACACGCTGAAGAATTTCCAAACAGCTGACATGTTGCAGGTTAATTCACGAGGTTCCCTACATGTGCGAGAATAGCGCGGACACACGCGTCACACCGCGAGCGGGTACGCGCGACACACGGCGGAAAAGTTGAGAGAAAGGAAAAAGAGACTGTGCTGTCGCGGCCGTGTGTGCGTGCGTCCTTGTCACCGGCCGGTCTATCGGTGCATCTCTACCCTATTTTCCTATGTTTTTGTGTGTAAGTGACTGATGGGAACAACAATATTTGACATTGGTCCAGTATTAAGCGAGAAAGCAGTGACCAGCAGCCGCAGACCGGGCTGCAATGTAATCCTAGGGCAAATGTGCATAGTCAATTATGTCCACTAAAAGTGCTTTATTTTCCCACTGACAGGCTCAGATTGTTATTATAAGTGTCTGACAACATTATGGAAGGGATCCCTACAGAGATAGGCCTTTTAAAAACCTCTTTAAGACCTGTTTGTTTAACCAGAAACAGCCTTAAGATCGCTAGCACTAAACCCACCAGACTCCATTAAAAAAGCAATACTTTTAGAGTGTATAGAGCTAACATATTTTCACATGTAAATTGGTAAACTATGTGTTTATTTCAACCAAAATTAGAGTTGAGATTGTCAAAAAAGTAGAAAGACAACCCAAAACAGCTTTTCATAGTTTTGTTTTGTTTCTGTTCACTTTGAATGAAGTGTATTTTATGATGCTTAAATTACTGTTTATTTACATGGAGTCTGGTGGCTTTAGCGAACGCAATTTCGCTGATGTTTTTATGTTTAAAAAAAGGATCTTACTCTTTAACAGAAAGTTTGACCTCCTTAGAAATCCTTTCCATTATGTTGTCAGACACTTAGAATATTAATCTGAGCCTGTCAATGGCAAACAAGCAGTTTTGTAAACGTATATAGAAGCTGCCCAATTGCCATATTAACTTACATTGTAGATTGTTTTGCTGACTGCCGACTGCAGCATTCTCACTTAATACTGTTCCGATGTCAAAGATTGTTGTTCCCATCAGTCACGTAGATACAAAAACATAGGAAAATAGGGTCCAGGTTGAAAAAAAAAAACGAAGTTACCCTTTAAGTGTGTGATGTAGGCTATATATGTATAAGTAAATGTTTTTAAAGTTCAAAGATCAGATTCTTTTTTCACTAAAGTGCAGAAGAGTGGTGATATTTAATATTAAAGTGATAGTCCTGGTCCATTTAGTGACACCTGTGGTTTCTCACAGTTGGGGACTAGTTAGCAGCTCCACGATGAGCTTAATTTGAACTTGTGCAGGGGGTGTGGATGGCTTAAATACAAACATAATCCTTAAGCACAAACACACTGGGCTTCTGTGTGAGGCTCCAAATGCATTTGGAAAAATAAGCTTTGTTGATTGCAGGTCCCAACATAATGAGTAAACAACACCTCCATCAGTGAGTAATCATACCATCCACTGGCAAATGTTTAAAGACACACTCCAAAACTACTGACAGACCAAAATGAAATGCCATCATGAAGTGTGAGATTCATTGTAGAAGAGAAGGAGAGACCCCTTTATACACTCACAACAGCAGCAAAGTAGACCAGAATGCAATGCAGCTCTACAGAACAGGAGTGTCTTGCCTGGAATCACAAAAATTAATCACAAGTGTACAGATTCTGGGAAAGTGGAACTGAGTAAATTAAGAGTTTATATATATATATTTCATAATAGATACTGTTCATGTCTTTTCTCTTTAAGGATATTATGATGTGTTAATCCCACTTAACAATTGCCCTACCTTACAGTATCTGTGGCACTCAACCCAAAGTCCATTGGTGCCTACTAAAGACATACAGTACATCTTCACCTTTCATGAGTACTTTAATTTTGTTATTTTTTTTATTGTTGGGGACTATTTTCAATGGGGGCTCAAAACACATTTGGTGCTTTAGTAAGTTTGTTACGGCACCAGAATGGTGAATTTGGGACTGACTCAAAATAAACTACTCTGCTTAATGAGGGAACATGTCACCCAGTGCAACAGTTTGGCTCATTGATGTGTTTTCAATTATCTTTTTGACAACAGTGGAGGTCTATGGCACAGAAAAATATGCTACATCTGGCTTTGGCTGCGCAGGCAAGTAGAATCAATTCACTTATGACTTTGGTCTTTTCATGGGATTTCTGGTGATATTTTATATTATATTTATATTTTAATCCCGTCTTGTGATGTATATCAACACTGATCAGCAGCTACTTCACAAACACTACACATACTTTACAGCAGTGCCTCAGGTGAGAGCATCTGCCCTGGCCGTAGTTTGTTTAAGAGCCAGCCTTCCTTACGCAAACATTTAAAATGACAGGCACGTACGCGGAAAATCATTATGTAGTGTAATTTTGCTAGTGTGCGTGTGCAGGTTTGTGTGTGGCATAAAGTGCAATAACCTCTGTTTTTGTAAGTCACATTTCCAGTGAGTGCTTAATGCAGTGCCAGAAAATGATTAGAAACAGAATTACAGAAGAGGAATAAATATATATATCAAATACTGATATACAGTAAATGTAAAAATAACTTAGAATGATGAAGTTTTCAAATAGAAAGAAATGTACTTTAGTATCTTGAGGACATCTCAGTGTCTTCTCACTGACCTCATGGTACACCTCTAAAGAGTTGGAGGCTGATATACTATAAAATAGTCCTGACCTGTTATCACTGACTCAAATTCAGTGATGTGGTAGCTGTTAGAGGCAAGAATAATCTGATTATGACGTGATCGCATCAGGTCAAAACTACATCGTTCCAGGGATGTCTTAGACATAAACCTAAACTTTGTCTTCAGTCAAGTAGAGTCAGGTTTTCAGACATGCATCAGGTAGGCAGTTTGTGCGGCCCAGAAGAATGGCGAGTGAGCATCTTCTAATTACAGCTCACATCAGATGAGTTAGTCAGTCCTCCTACATCGTCTGTCTGCCTGTTTGTTTTGGTTTACCAGTCAATCTCAGTGCTATCTATCTATCTATCTATCAATACTTTTCAATAGTATGTTATATATGCATATATAAATGCAATGGTATTGTTTATATTGCTTTATATTGTTGGTATTTGTTGCCTGTTGCTTTTTAAAAAGGTGAAGGCAGATGCACTGGTAGCAGCACTACCTATGAGAAAGTAGAGCTGGGTGATATGATGACAATCAAATATCACAATATTTTTTACCAAATACATCGATGACGATATTGCGGCGTTATCATAGGGTTGACAATTGGTGCTTACACAAAATATTTACACAATGAGATATTTGATAAATAAGCATCAGCAATGTGGATGTAATGACTAAGTACGTAAAGGCAAATAATAGAACAGCTAGAACAGTCTGGTAAGTTCAGAAAATGAAATCACTTTAGTTGAATGCAGCCTTTAAAACCAGGAAAAGACAACACTTATGTCATATTACGCTTTGGACCGCGTGACCTAAATGTCGTCATCTGCCTATGTTCAAACGAGACCCCTTATATATATATATATATATATATATATATATATATATATATATATATATATATATATATATATAGACAAAAAGCAACCTAGTGTCTGCCTGCTCCCTGCTATCCAGAGTTCATTCTGTTCTGTTTAACGCCGTCTCAGTCCGATGTGAAATGGACACGGTTAGCTGTGAAAACACGCCTCCCTGGAAGCACATCGCACAGGAGAACCGCAGCAATCTGTCAAAGACACGACTCCTCTCCTTTCCTACTCACTCTCTTTCTCTCTTCTTTTTTTCCAATCGTTGAAATTCAGATTGAGCAAATATTTTCTCATTCCATAGATTCCGATGTGTGAGTAACCAAGTGAGCAACGAGTATGAGGGTGGGTAGTGTTAGTTTTGTTGTCCAGTGATGATTTCTGTGTGTGAGTGGATGATGCTTATTACAGTTTCGTCTATGGACCATTTAAGATGCAAACAATGATCAGTCATTTTTCAGTGTTCAATTAAACAATTGACAATGCAAAGCTGAACACCATCCAATCTGTGCACCATTGTTGAGCCAAATTATTCCTGCAGCAACGTGACATTTCATTATATTTACTGTGTGTATAATCTCTGTTATTGTGCCCTAGTCATGGATGCAGGTACAGGGGCCAGGTACCCAAGGGGTCAGGAGCCCCTTAAGGCCTCAGTGTGCTACAAATTAGTTGCTTGTTAGGTCTTATATAGTCTATATCGACGACGTTCCACTTCCGGGATTGTTCAGGTGCCGCCGGAAATTCCGCCAGATGACTTCGGCCTCTTTTTAGGCCGGTTGTTTTCTGTTGTACGACTAAAACTACTTTTGAACGTACACATGTTCCACCAAAACAAATTCCTTCCCGAGGCTATTTTGCAGAGGCACCGTCATTGTGTCCGGGCCTTAGCACCACCCTAGACAATTGTGATTGGTTTATAGAAATGCCAATAAACCAGAGCACGTTTTCTTCCCATCCCAGAATGCTGTGTGGACTAGCCAGACCCTCCTCTGCAGCGCTATGGAAGAAGGTCTGGCAATGCGAGACTAGCTCTTATCCTAGTGCTTAGTGGCCAGGTGTGTGGAGATGTGAAAGTAAGCAGGATTTGATCTTCCTTCTCAAGCTATCTTTGTTCATCGTTCACAATTTATTGCATCTCCCCCCTCTCGCATTGAAAAATTACGCCAAAGGGCTGGGTCTGACTGAGGCGCTAAAGGAGACTTTTTTCGTCAGTAATAAAAGCCAAAGGCACCTGACCAAGCATCGCTTTTTAAAGCGCTGGGAGTGAGAATGTGTTGCTTGTACTGTCTTTCCTCTAGACGTGTTTGGATTACATTTAGTAAGGCCAAATTTGTTTACAACATATGAACCCTTAAGTCAGAGCCTCTGTGTCAAGTGACTTTTAGTAAGATTGTGTATGACAGTGTTCCCAACCTTTCTTGTCTGATGTACCCCCACTGCCCTGTCAGATGAGCTCAAGTATGCCATCGACACCATCCGTCATCAAAATGTGTTTATTTCAAGTGGATTTCCATAAAGTGGATGTAATTTAGCACTATAAATTATATAAAACTGAATAGCGTGACAAATTATTTCCATAAAAGACATAGTGATCCTGGAATTGTAGCTGTTTAGGCTTGGTCTCTTTTTTCTGTGATAGATTCTAGTTAGGTTTGCAATCGTGATACTACCTCTCAGAGTGCTGAAGCTGGATGTGTCAACCATTTATAATGACTTAACTTTCTATTTCAACTTCTCTGCTTGCTTGCTGACTAGTTCTCATGAACTTTCAACAGCAGCATGTGTTGGCAGTTGGCCTGTTGTAGGTAGTAGTTTACTGGTTATTATGACAATTAATATACAAAATAATCTGCGTCACACCAAAACCTAAACACAAGTATGTGGATTTTTTATTTTTTTTTCTACTAAAGCATCATTTAAATTTTTTCAGATTTGATGAACTAGTTGAACGATTTATACTTTCTTTTTTACCCCCCAAGCTATATAGTTTACAGAAAGACAAAACTGACAGAAGGGGGTAACTAACAGAAAAAGTTGCAATTACAAATCCGTTTGCAACTTCAGCATCATGGACAGCACAAGATATTTCAGTGCCATGGTCAGGGCCATAGACTCTAACTTGCACAAACCGCAATCAGGATCAATGAATCAGGCAGACATGACTAACATATTCAACTAAACAACGCCTCTGCCCCTGCACTATTTCTACTACTAGAGGATGGAGAGGGGGTGGCAGGTTAACAAGGGGCATGCATTTTGGCTGACAGCATCCTCCCTCAAATCGCCTACTGCTTGTCCCCTTTGGAACTCCAGAAATAGCCCCTTGGGTACATGCACCCCTGGTTGGGAATAAAGAAAATGATAAAACATCTGTGTGGGTACTTGTCCACCAAAAATGGTGGTGGCGAGTAGTGGCATTTAATAATCTGTCCATGGTCCTCATGTGTTCAGAAAAATAACAGTGTTTTACTGGCCCATGTAAGTACAAATAATATGTGTGCTCCTCAGCCAAGTACAATGAGGCTTTGGTATAATCTACCTGGGTTGTGTAATCTCTCTTCCCTTGCCAAAGAAGTGGAGCCGCTGATGGAAAACACCGTGAACTTTTCTTGTCACCTTTGTTTTGATTTTAATTTCAGCTCAAGTTCACAATCCAATAGAGATGCACCGATTAACTGGCTGGTGACCGGAATTGGCCGATTTTCACGTCATCGGCCATGACCGGCGACCTGCCGGTCAGTCTGACATATGACAATGCCGATTTTATGCCGGTCAAATTCACTCGGGCGCCGCATGATTTACATCGCGCAGCATCAGCACCACACGTGCACATGCAGAGTTTTCGCTATATGCATGTAGCAGCGGCGCACTGCCGATCCATCAGCTGTTCATGAAATGTCACTAAGTCATAATTATACACGACTCTGCAGAGCCGTCTGCTCTACTGATCTCAGGCGAACAGTCAGCCGCTCTCTCTCTCTCTCTCTCTCTCTCTCTCTCTCTCCCCTCTGAGGCTGAACAACTGGAACATGAAAACCGCACTCACGCGGGTCCCGTGAAATATGACAGCTACAGTTCGGAAAATGGCGTTGGGCACACTGACTTTGATGAATTTACTGTTTATCAGACCCTAGATGAGACAAGAAGCTAACGTTAGCGAACGCTGTGGTCCCTCTGCCTCTGACGCCCCGCTGGTCGTAAGAGACGCTGTATTAAAAAAATGTTTAAAAAAAGAGACGCTGTATTCCTCCAACACGCTGTATTAATATTACTGTTTAAAACGCTTTCCAGGTTAGTGGGGATGCATACCGCTCAACACCAACATTAAAAACGTAGTAATCTTCCTTCAGTGTTTAGTTTTGTTGCTAAACTGTGTGTAAAATGAGCGCCGACGTTAAATCATCTGTTTCAGGTAATGGCACACTAGGGTACCGTCTATTTGCTGGATTGTTCCGAGGTAACTGCCGGTAGCTGATGTTAGCAGATAAGCCTGTTGACAGCAACGGTAGTGTTAATATTCATGCACAATGACACATAAAGCAAACTTGCTAAAAATGGAACTACACACTGTTTTCAGGAAACGTTACTGTTGACGTTCAAACAGGCCTGTGTTTGTGTTTTGAGATCTATCTTTATACTGCAAGGCTATATTTATTTTATTTTTATTTGTTATTTATATATTATTTTATTGCCATTACCTGTTTTCCCTGTTTTCATACATACAGAAGTTTAGTTTGCTAAATATATCACATTGTTTTAGTTGGATATTGGATGTGAAAAGAAAGAAATGGTTCTTCCATAACATTGCACTTTAGATGTCAAACTCAATGAAAAATCGGAATCAGCCAAAAAATTATAATCGGTGCATCTCTACAATCCAATGAATGTTATTAATATGTCTAAAACACAAAGACAGGATAAGTCAGAACTAGAGAATTTGTTGAATAGATCAGGGGTTCTTGGCATTTTTTTGTCTCTGGGGGCCAGCAAGCAAATCGAGACCAGTCCTGTGCACCTGTACTATAACTGTCTTTTTTCTCAATTGAGATAAGTCAAATGGCTCTATGCCAATATTGATGGATGCTTACATAAGAACATGAACAGAATAAAAAAAAAAAAGTGCTGTCAAGAAAAAAATGAAATAAGTATGGTTTACCTTACATCACAGCAAACACTGCACCAACACCACGTCAGAGAATTGAGAATTACTGGACTAGATGATACTCAGACGTGACAAACTGTAATCTGTGATTTGCCTGCAGGAAGTAAGAGTTGTTGACATGATTGCCGGCTGTCGGTCTGTCAAATGATATTGACCCTCAAGTGTGATAAGACTAGAAGCCATCATAAAAAGGCAGAGAGGCAGCAGATGTGGTAATAGGTGCTTAAAGCTGATAAGACTTCTATAACTCTACCAATGAAAGGTTCTTTGCCGTTTAACAACAGACACATACTGTAAAATGACTCAGTGTGACGCTAGTCATTTTCAACCTTTATATGTCATTGATTTTGAGAAAATCCTGTCAGTTATTGTAAACAGAGATAAACTGTATGTACTTGTGTCTTTTCTTGGTGTAATACATGTCTGTATATATTTCATAATAAATCTATTTTTAGCAATGCAAGCAGTAACTATTGGTCGGTCCACCACTTTGATGCAGAAATCATAACAACTATAAGATGAATTGCCATTAAAACTTGGTACAGTAATTTAAGGTTCCTACTGGATAAATTAATACTCTTTTTCTAGCGATTTTTGGATTTTATTGAAATACTTCGACAACTCCTGAATAGATTTCTTTGAAATTTGATACATATATATGTTCAGGGTCCCCAGGGGATGAATTGTATTATCTGTAATCCATTCATCTTTCATCTAGCATTATCATCAGGTCAAAATTTTGATTTGTCCCATATTGGTTTATGACCAAATATTTGCAAATGTGACCGACATTCCTATCAGCCTCAGCTGTACTTTGTGATTAGGGCTAATTAAAAAATGTTAGCATGCTAATGCTCAAAAATAAGATAGTAAACATTATAACCTGCTGCTAAGTATCAACATGCTTATATTGTCATTGTGAGCATGTTAACATGTTGACGTTAGCATTTAACTCAAAGCACCGCTGTGAGTCTAGCCTTACAGACGCGCTGCATCTTTGTAGCTGTGCGCTGTAAATGTGCGGCGTCCAGTGATGTCCTTGGACTTAATGACAGCTGTAATTAGCTATGCCAAAACATAAGAAGCTGCTTACCGATCTGAATCAGAATGCAATGACAGTTAAAGGAAAGACAAACAGGGTCCTAGATGTGCGGTTCAGGAGCTCTTCCTTGACAGGGGAGTGAGAAAAGAGAGTTCCCTTGTGGTTCCTAGCTAAAGCATGGTATAACTGTTTTATTGCAAGACAAACTAACTTTGCTGATGGAATCTGGCAGAGATATAATCAAATAATATCAAATGCTTTTAAGCTGTGATCCAGTTCCTTATATGAGGTACAAATCACATTTTTGACAAGAAATCCAGCCTGTGTGTCATGCAAGCTATTTTCAGAAAAATGCAGACTTACTACAAGAGCCAGGACAATTTCAATGTATGTATGTGTGTGTGTGTGTGTGTGTGTGTGTGTGTGTGTGTGTGTGTGTGTGTGTGTGTCAACAGGGCCAGAGCATGGGGTGATAAGGACTATCCTCTGCTAACCTCAATGCAGATGACCAGTGATGGCCACAGCATCACCTCGACAGTAAGTCATAAATTCAAACTCTGTTACATTCATAAAAAAAAAACATACAAAAAATAAATATTAACCAGTTTACAAATGACAAATTACTTTTTAAAACCTGGTCATTTCAGTATTATTGCCTTAATCAAACAATCTAAACATACAATTACATCCCTGACATTCTCATTCCTCAAAATGATTGCTTTGTCTGTTTTTGTATTTTTCTGCAGTTTGTTGGATGACCTAATAAACACAGGACAACAACAACAACAACAACAGGAACAGCAGCAGGAATTGCCGATCTCGCTGGAGGCGATTGTTCTCACCATCTTTCTCTCCATTATTATCATAATGACAGTGTTTGGCAACCTGCTAGTCATGGTGGCACTCTGCAAGGACAGACATCTACGGTGAGCCCGTCATCATTTTTTTTCAATGCTGGAAGCAGCAAAACGTGGTTAAATCTGGCTTGAAAGTCCGAATGAAACAAGAAGGGTCTATCTGCAGCCAGCAGATTTCATAGAAAACACATTCATCTTCAGGGTATTACCCTGTAACATAAATAATAATAAAGGTGACTACATACTCACTGTCATAGAATACCTGTCTTTTAATTTACCTGTAAGGTAAAAAAAGTAATTGATCTAAAAAGTTGTGGTTGTAGGTCTACTTTGAAAAAACTGTTGACGTTACAGTCAGATGGGGACAAAAGCAAACATAAATCGTAACGTTATTTTTAGTATTGTTTTGATAAATAATGAAAATCAGAACAACCCAAGGTTTCTTTTCAGCACTGTAGCCAGGTTGACAGATAGTCACAGCTCTATTGAGCCATCTATTCCTATAGCTCTGAGTAGTAATGACTTCATGAGCTTCTTTAATGATAAAATTATAACAATTAGAGATAAAAATTCATCACCTCTTACCCTCAACTTCTAACGATTCACGTTTAAACGCAGGACCGCTTGAAAGAACGACAAGATTTGACATATACTTAGACTGCTTTTATCCTATAGACCTTCAACAATTAATGTTAAAGGTCTCTTCAGCTAAGCCATCTACCTGTCTCTTAGACCCCATCCCAACAAGGCTACTTAAAGAAGCGTTACCCGTGGTTAACACTTCATTACCAGATATGATCAATATGTCTTTATTAACAGGTTATGTACATTTAAAGTAACTGTGATAAAACCTCTTCTGAAAAAAAACACCCTCGATCCTGAGGTCTTAGCCAACTGTAGACTTATATCTAATCTCTCCTTTCTCTCCAAGATCCTTGAGAAGGTTGCTAATCAATTATGTGACTTTCTACATAGCAATAGTTTGAGGACTTTCAGTCAGGATATAGAAGATAAGATAGATAGATAAGATAAGTTTATTTGATATAGCACCTTTTACAGACGGTCACAAAGTTCTTCACATGATAAACATTTGTAAAAATACAGTACAATCCAACAGAAAATAAACAAGGGAAAAAAGAAAATAATTATTGAATGATCAATGAAAATCATTTCACCGATTAAAACCTAAAACCCAAAGTTTACAAATGAGTCAAAAGCGAATTTAAACAAATGTTTTTTCAGCTGTTTTTAAAAGCTTCAACAGAGACTGCAGAATGTAAGACAGTAGGAAGGGCGTTCCACAGGTTTGGAGCCACTGCTTCAAAGGAACGGTCACCTTTAGTTTTTAAACGAGTGCGTGGGACCACCAGTAATCCTTGGTTAGAAGACCTGAGGGACCTGTTAGTAGCGTACGGATGGAGCAGGTCAGAGATATAATCAGGTGCCAGACCACGCAAAGCTTTGTAAGCCAGAACAAGAACTTTAAATTGGATCCTAAACTTGATCGGAAGCCAATGTAATGAGTATAAAATTGGAGTGATGTGTGACATCCTGCTGGACCTGGTCAACAGCCTAGCAGCAGAGTTCTGGACTAGTTGTAGACGGTCCTGGGACGACTTGCTTAGACAGGTGAAAATGGAGTTGCAGTAATCAAGCCGGGATGATATAAATCCATGAATGATCATCTCAAGCTCAGAATGCGAAACAACAGCTCTAAGTTTGGTAATGTTTCTTAATTGAAAGAAACATGTGCGGGTCAGTGATTTGATATGATGATCAAAATACATTTATTATCAAATATAACACCAAGATTTCTCAGTTTGGACTGTACTGCTGAAGAAAGGGACCCCAAGAGCTGAGTAACCTTGGAAGCTGTAGTGTCCAGAGCAACAATAAGGACTTAGGTCTTATCTTCATTGAGCTGTAGGAATTTGTTTGACAGCCAATCCTTGATGGAAGTCAAACATTTGAGCAGTTCCAACACTTTGTCAGTCTCATCTGGGTTAAAAGAGACATATAGCTGGATGTCATCTGCATTTAAGTGGTAGCGGATATCTCCAAATTGGCTAATTATATGTCCTAGGGGAAGCATATACAATGCAAATAAAATTGGACCTAACACAGGCACCCCACAGGAAAGGGCAGCAGTTTCTGAACAATAGGGACCAAGTGACACAGAAAAACTTCTATCTGAAAGATAAGAGGTGAACCAATCCAGGGCGCTCCCTGAGATACCAACCCAGTGCTTAAGTCTATCAAGCAAGATGTTATGAGCCACTGTATCAAAAGCTGCGCTTAGGTCCAGCAGCACCAAAACCGAGTATTCACCCATGTCAGAGGACAATAAATCATTGGACACTCTAAGAAGAGCGGTTTCGGTTGCATGTTTCTGACGGAAGCCAGATTGAAATTTGTCTAAAATGTTGTGTGTATTCAAGACAGCAGTGACCTGTTTAGCAACAACTTTTTCAAAAATTTTGGAAATAAAAGGCATCTTGGAAATGGGCCTATAATTTGCGGGAATGGATGTATCCAGGTTGGTTTTCTTTAGTAGTGGCTGAACAACTGCATGTTTAAAATACGAAGGGACACAACCAGATTGCAGAGAGCTGTTGAGTATAGAGAGAACCCAAGTACTCACAGATCCAAGAACATTTTCAAAAAAGGAAGTTGGTATAATATCTACTGGGCTCGAGGAAGATTTCATACTGCTAACCAGATCAGTGAGTTCTTGTAGCGAAATCGGAGCAAAACAGTTCAAGATTGGAGGCCGGATCGAGTGAACTGAATAGGGAGTAGAAGAAGGGATAATGCCATTTCTGACATCACTAATTTTATTTACAAAGAAATAGAGAAAGTCACTGCAGTCCTTATTTGAAAACACCGGCACTTCAGGAGGAGCAGAATTGACAATATTGTTGATGGTTTCAAAAAGGACTTTAGGGTTACGTTTACTGGAAGAAATTAGGTTAGCAAAGTAAGATGTCCTCGCCTCCTTAACCATGTTGTTGTATTCAGTGAAAAGGTATTTGTAATACAGCCGGTGAACATGAAGCTTGGAGGATTTCCACTGTTGTTCCGCCCTCCGACATGTACACCGGAAACAGCGAATGACATCATTTAACCATGGGGATGAGTTGACGGAGGAAACACATTGCATTTTACTTGGAGCCACTCTATCCAAAATTGATAAGCAATATGTGTTGAATGAGTGGACCAGACAATTAAAACCAGCATGAGAAGGCAGTACTGCGCTTTGGTCAAAAGCTGCAGAAAACTTCTCAGCTGAGAAGCGATTTAAAATGCGAGAACATCTTACATGTTTACTGGGCAGTAAATCTAAAGGAAAAGACAGGTTGAACAAAACGCAGTCATGGTCAGTAATATGCAGCTCCTCAGAGCAAACAGAGTCAAGATTAAGACCAAGAGTAAAAACAAGGTCCAAAGTATGACCCCTGACGTGTGTGGGACCAGACACATGTTGGATAAAATTAAAAGACTCCGTGATATTAAGAAAATCAGCAGCAAAAGTGCAAGACATGTCATCGACGTGAATATTAAAATCTCCGACCATAACCACCTTATCCAACCTAATAATAGATGATAAAAATATCACTGAATTCAGACAAAGAATAACTGTTTGAACCAGGAGGTCGGTAGATTAAAATACAATAAACGGATTAGAACTACCAACGTTGGTCACCTGCAGTTCAAATGAGGAAAAAACCCCAATGGGTACTGTCCAACTTTGAAAGCAGTTTTTATACACAACCGCGAGCCCTCCATCCCGACCTGAGGAGTACTGGTGAAACAACAGTCTGGTGGACAAAGTTCAATTAGCGGGCCATATTCCAAGTTTCTTTTCCAAGTCTCCGTCAGGAACAAGAAATCAAGGCATTTATCAATAAATAAATCATTCAGGATAAAAGACTTGTTAGTGATGGAATGAGCATTTATCAGTGCCATCCTGAGAGGCGCAGACCCACTGCTAGGCACAGCAGAGGCCCGGGCCACCTTATATATGCTTCCTCTAAGCAACATTATTAGGAAACACTAATCACTGTTATGCGGATGACACCCAGTTATACCTATCAATCAAGCCAGACGAAACCAGTCAGCTAAACTTCAAGCATGCATTAAAGGTATAAAATCATGGATGACCTACAATTTTCTGATGTTAAACTCCGACAAAACCAAAGTTATTGTGCTGGACCCTAAACACCTCCGAACTTCATTATCTAAAGATATAGCTACTCTGGATGGCATTGCCCTGGCCTCCAGCACTACTGTCAGAAATCTAGGAGTTATTTTTGATCAGGATATATCCTTTAACACCCATTTAAAACAAACCTCAAGAACAGCCTTTTTTCACCTTCGTAACATTGCCAAAATTAGGCACATCCTGTCTCAAAACGATGCTTAAAAACTAGTCCATGCATTTGTTACTTCCAGGCTGGACTATTGTAATTCCTTACTATCAGGTTGCTCAAATAAGTCCTTTAAGACTCTCCAGCTGATCCAGAATGCTGCAGCGCGTGTTCTGACAAGAACTAAGAAAAGAGATCATATTTCTCCTGTATTAGCTCCTCTGCATTGGTTTCCTGTAAAATCCAGGATTTAATTTAAAATCCTTCTCCTGACCTAAATGGTCAAGCACCATCATGTCTTGAAGAGCTCATAGTACCTTATTGTCCCACTAGAGCACTGCGCTCTCAGAATGCAGAGTTACTTGTGGTTCCTAGAGTCTCTAAAAGTAGAATGGGAGCCAGAGCCTTCAGCTACCAGGCTCCTCTCCTGTGGAACCAGCTTCCAGTCTGGGTACGGGAGGCAGACACCGTCACCACATTTAAGAGTAAACTTAAAACTCTCCTCTTTGATAAAGCTTATAGTTAGGGAGTGAGTAGTTGCAGCGTTTGCCTAGACCGGCCGCGGAGGGTGTATATCTCTAGACATGGCACCCCTTCTCTTCTCTGCTTCTCTTCATAGTCGTCAGATTCATCTACCAACCCTTATAGAACTGGCTCAGGTTTGCCTTGCACCAGCTCTTAATTATGCTGTTATAGTTTTAGACTGCCGGGGGACTTCCTTTGACACACTGAGCTCCTCTCTCCTCTCTCTTTCCATCTGTGTGCATCCATGTCCCAGAAATGCTTGTTACTAACTTAGCTCTTGGGAGCTTATTCCCTGGAGTCCTTATGTTTTTTTTTCGGCCAGCAGTTTTCCTTGGATTAGGGTGGCACCTAAATCATGGTTGCGGCTGTCGCCGTGGTCCTGCCCCGCGCCCTGCTATGCCCTGCTACGCTCTGCAGTGCCCTGCTATGTCCTGCAGTGCCCTGCTATGCCCTGATACACCCTGTAATGCCCTACAGTGCCCTGCTATGCCATGAACTACTACAACTACTATTTCTAGTCATAGTTCCATTATCTTTATTGTGACTATTATTGCCACTGTTCATCACACCCCCAACCGGCACCGTCTACCAAGAGCCTGGGTCTGTCCGAGGTTTCTCCCTAAAAGGAAGTTTTCCTCACCACCCGATGTTTCTCCCTAAAAGGGAGTTTTTCCTCACCACTGTCGCACTAAATGCTTGCTCTGGAATTACTGGGGAATTACTGGAATTGTTGGGTCTTTGTAAATTATAGAGTGTGGTCTAGACCTACTCTATCTGTAAAGTGTCTTGAGATAACTCTTGTTTGATACTATAATTGAAATTAAATTGATTAAATTTGAAAAGTAGTATCAGCTGTATGGGTACTCAACTAATATAATAAGATAGCGCACTCCGGTCCGTCTGCCTCATACCCCCGCGCTAAGAGACTTTGTCAGATTGAGAGCAGACAACCGCCCCAGAGACACAGCCACAGTTAATGTTAGCCCCAAGCCAGAGAACACAGCAACCCGAACC